>NC_134455.1:342024047-342331663 GCF_047948215.1 Lycorma delicatula
ATAGAAAATTTGGTGCAGACCGTCGTTTATAATAACTCAATTGAACAACTGTTAAAAGACATTGATACTTGTTTTGTCCATTGTCACTTAGTCCGTTGATGTTTTCCTAAATTACAGTTTATCTAATTACAACTAGTGATATCAATTATTATTACTGATGCAATATGAAGCTATCGACTGATAGAATATAATAAATACAACCAAATTAATATTTAGGAATCTAAGTCTTCATAATAATTAAATAGAAACTATAGATCTTCTAGTAGTCTTACTTCTTATAAGTATTCCATTAATATCAGTTATTAGCAATTATTTCAGCAGGAGCAGATAACATAAAAAATATTTTTTCGTGTTAATCTCTGTCTTACTTCTTTTTTTTGATGAGGAAGGGGAATCCCAGTTACGGACAAAGTATCGGACTCGAAACAGATTCCGCTAGTTGTTGTTAAGTTGTATGTATTTCCGCGCCCTACCGATTAAACCTAACCATCTCACCAGCTTCCCCTCCCGAGGCCGGATCCGCAATCAAGCACTACACGGCCTTGGGAGGTGACTTTGGGCAAGAGGGAATCCGGACTCTCCGTGCATCATCATCGCCGCCCGCCCGCGCAAGCGCGGACGAACGACGGCTCCGCAGGAAACTGTCTCTCACCGACCTCCGCCCACCGGTCTTCATCTTAGGCTTGTCAGAGGACTTTTCCATGCTGAAACTCGGTCATAACCCCTTAGTCTCTAATGTGGGCAAACCGTGAAGGGGACCCTACCGACAACTCCGTAGGGTGCTGTCCCTCATCCCCTCACTGCTTCGTCTACTAGACTTTTCTGTTGGAGAATTCACATAAAACTGCTTATTGCCCGAAACTCCTCTACTCCGGATAAATACGCTCGATGATTTTCTCACCTGCAAAGGGTCCAGTGACCATTTCACAGCCGTGGCGATCGTTGACCCACGTCCGGCAGTCGAACCCGACGTGTTCCGGCGTGTCCAACTCCCCACAGTATAAATAGAGAGCGTTGTTTGCCCTCCTTCTGGCATGTAAGTATGCCCGGAACACGCCGTGGTCAGTTAGAAATTGAGTCGAAAAGACCTGAGAAGAAAAGATTAGGAGCTTTTGAAATGGGGTACTACAGGAGAACGTTAAAAATCAGATAGGTGGATAAAATGACAAATGAAGAGGTGTTGCGGCATTGATGAAGAAAGAAGCATTTGGAAAAATATAGTTATAAAAAATATAGAGACAGACTTACATACCACATATTAAGGCATCCTGGAATAGTCGCTTTAATACTAGAGGGACAAAGGCATCCGACAAAAAAAAATATGAGCCTTAAAATATTTAAAATATGATATAAAATTAAAACGCAATAAATAAATAATATCAAACACATCGCTGTAACTAACGGATATAACAAAAATTTAATAGATAAATTACTTAATAGAATAAAATACAAAATTTACATAAAGGATAACATAAAATGAACTAATAACAATAATGATAATATCCATACGAAAATATGGATATATCGTAATTTCTATAATTTACGCTATAAAAAACGTAAATTATAGAAATTTCAACAAAATATTTAAATTATTTGATTTAAAAACTGCATATGTACCAAATAATAAAACATATAAATAATATAAATCCATTTAAAAAAATAAAAAATGGTAATAAAATTAATTTAGATTGACAGGGCGTGTGTAGTTTAAAATGCTCAGATTGCGAATTAAAATACATTAGCAAGACAATCCGTATTTCTCTGTTAGAAAACGAAAACATATGAATTGTATAAAAAAAAAAACCAAATAGAAGAATTTAATCTCGCCAAACAAATAAATAATAACCAACCCAGAAAATAACTATAACCCAGAATACTTTATTGACATACTTGATTTTTCAAATTTTTTACATATTACCAATAATTTAGAAAAGTACCATATACATTTTAATAAAAAAACGAACAAACAAGATTTGATAATGATATATTGTATAAGCAAGTACTAAATAATAACTAGTTGACCATACCGTTGCCAATCCATTTTACCACAACGGTGGAGACGTTCATAATGACAGGACGTTAAGTCGACATAATTAAACACAGACGACCATTTTTATATTTTATTACGTTACATAAACAATTTTACATCACAACGAAGTTTTAGTTTTATTAAGAATATAATATAAATTTTTTAAGTTCCTGATGATGGAATTCTATTCCGAAAGTGCTTGAACGCACATATAAGAGAATCGTTGGTAAGCGGTTTTTTTAATTATTAATAAAGATTATTAATTTCATAAATTAATCTTTTTTAATTTAATGGACTTAACCCCACAAAATCAATATACAAAAGAATACACTATTTACTAATTAGCGTTAGTGTTCGCATAATCCGAGGAAACATCCTCGATGATACCTGAAATTTTTTAATCCTATAATCCTAGCCGCCCTAACTCCGACTTCTTCAAACATACGATCTTGGCGTATTAAAAACGGGTATATATTGATAGAATTATGTAATCAAGTCGTAAAGACCTTTTCAAAGGTCTCCCCTATAAGGCTACTCAGTTTGATTATAGGTATTCTCACATAATAAAGCACAGGTAATAAAAAGCATAATAGTTCCTTAAAGTAGAAGATGGTACAGCGATTAATGTTATAGGTGTCATCAAAAATATTATATTAACATTACATACAATCAATTATTCTGAAGTTATTACGTCATAACATTAAAGTAACTTGGACCATAAGATTCAAAATTGCATAGCTTGATAAGAGTGTGTTGGAATTTATCTCCAAAAACGTTATCGGTTAGTTAAGTAAGATATTTTTATAAAATGTTCCGGGTTTTCTATGAAGTGGTGTAAAAATAGAGCTCGTGTTACAATAATTCCAAGATTATATTTAAAATATTTAAATAAATATTATTTAAAAAAATCTTAATTTTGGTTCATTAATTAAATAATCAGAAATATTAAGAAGGATAATATGTTGACGAGCGTAACCAACGTACTTTTTACACAGAGATTTATACTTGAGTACCGTGCAGAGTCTATGTAACTCTCCTCTTCTGACCGCAACAGATTCTAGTCATCTCCTTTCAACCGACAACTTTAAACATCAAAGTAAGATCAATTACTTAGACCTCTCGAAAATAGACCGTTTTCTTTAGAGCGCTAAAAATACTTTTTTTTTAAAGTTTCAGTATATTTCAATTAAAGTTTATATGATATCACTTTAAGTAATACGAGTATAATAGTTTTCTCTCTCTTAATTATTTTTATTTTAATTCACTTTGCACTCTGTCTAACAGTTTTTTTCCAGACCGGTTCGGTAGACCGGTCCACTTAATATACTACGTGCTAAACGCTACTGCGCACGTTGGTGCTTTTCTCTTGATAAAATTAAAATTTACGTCGGATCAAATCCTTCTAACTCTAAACTGTCACTGCTTTGTTTAGACTCGCTCTTCAATTTTCATTTGATTAATTTTTCACAAATTTGGATTTCAACAAGCCAAAAAATTATTCAGTTATTTTAAATTGCTCTATAAATATCTATTATCTCGATTTTTTATTTAAAATTAAAAATTACCAGATGAGTTAATATAGCAAATATCAAACACCAGAACGTCATTTAATTTTAAAATAAGATTGAAAAGTACTTCTAATTGCGTGCACTGTTGCTAAATTATTAAATATAATATTTATTGGTCTAGTTGTTTTACTACAATTATAAAAAGTACCTACGTTTATGTATCCAATTTGAAGGTAATCCGCATTAAAAATATTTCTAAGTACGTTTTCTTTCGGTGGAATCTTGATAATCGATATCTTAAAAACAGAAGAGATTAAAAGACCATGTTTTAATATTATTTTTCTCTTCAAATTTTATCCGAATATCATATACAATGTTATCATTTTTCTGAGACCTATTACGTTTAGTCGTAACAGTAATACAATTAAGTGTTAAAGACAAATATCTGATAAAGATTTTTCTATTTTCTTCTTAGATTTCATAGTCAAATCAAAGGATTAATTTCTGAATTAAATCTAATGTAACATATTTGGAATATTAAAAAATATAATATTTTTGAGAAAATTCAAAAATATAGAGAGTATAAATTGATTGTCATCGATTCTTATAATCTATTGTGTTCCAAAAACAAAAGAACGTCATTTTTGCAATTTCCTTTATTTCCGGTAACGGTTTCGATTTGTTAGTCTAGGTTCTCCACATTAAGAACGAATGATCTCTATATTTCATTTCATGATAGAAGAATCAAAAAGTCAAAAAGGCTCTAAAAGATATAAATGTACTAAAACGTTTTAAAAAGGGGTTTTAAAAACACGTCTTATTTTTGTACGGTGCATACCTTCTCCTTTGAAGATTTAAGTCTAGATACCGATAAAATTAAATCTCAAATAAGACATTTCAGTAAACTATAGTTTTGTAGAAGACTAATTCACGAACAGAGGTAGATATAAAAATGAAAACAAACGTAATTACCTGTTCAGTACTAATAGTTAAATCTAATTTAATTTTTTGCCGTTGCAGATTAGCATTTACTTTAAAATAAGCGGTTTACTCGTTAGAAATAAGAAAAACTTTATTAACCGATCTCTTATTTCCTTTTCTCCAGTTCATCTCTCACTAGCGTATTCTTCTTAAAGCGTCATTTGAATTACTGAACCGAAGAAAACTCAGATTCTTAATTCAGTCTTCTTCATTAAAATCATATGCTCCTCAGAATTTCCCGTAAATTTTCGTGCATGCAGTTTATTTAAATACCTGGGTATTTTGTTTTTAAAACCACTCATGTCGCCAGAATTTTATACCATATATGAAAATTGTACATAATTTTTAATTAACAAACTATATTCAATTATCAGTTTTAAATTTATATTTCATTCTTTTACGAGATTTTCCGGGTGTACTGAAGTTATAACTCTCAATTTATTTGATTTTTTTATAACTTTATGCATCATATGGACAGTCAGGCAAATGAAAATAACCTTTGCTAGAATTTCTGAACTAATATTTCTGGATTCTCTTCAATTATTTTTAATGTTCATTATTAAACACTTTGACTTTTTTTAAAGCCGTTCTTTGCCCTAATCTGCAATTGGATCATTGCTGAAGCACTGTGACGATAAATGTTAATGAAAAGATAATATTAAAAAAAAATTTCTGATTAGTATTAAAAAATAATAATCATAAAAACTTTAAAACGAATGCAAAAATAACAATTGCAACAAAGCCACGACTTCTTGCTATTTATGACGTCCTGTCATGGTAATACCCCCTGCACTGTACTATTAGTAGCTCTAACAATAATTCAGACACCCCAGGTAGAATTAATATAGAGATGCATAATAATGCATCTCTATGTTTACAGATTTTAACTTTTTGAGGAGTAATATTTTTTCTTCTTTTGCAGTATGTAACTCGATTTTGAATTTAACTGAATTATACTGATTAGTTTGTGAACCGTTCGTATATGAGGATAAGTAAGTACATGAATACATTTAAGTTAAAGCGTTTTTCGCCCAGAAAAAGTTATTACTTAAATTACATTTAAAAAAATACTGGAAAACTTTTGAAATGACTAAAAGCGTATGAAAAATTATCCAACCTTTTAAGTATTTACCTAAAAATATTTTTATTTTTATTTTATTTTCACAAGAACTCAGTTTATTGAATTTGTATATGGAATACGAGTATATATATATATATATATATATATATATAGAGAGAGAGAGAGAGAGAGAGAGAGAGACTTACAATGTTTTATTTCATCTGAAAGTAATTTTACTCCACAGCTGTAATCTGTAATTTTAATTATACGAGTAATAAACTTTCTTATTTGTAGTTATTTAATAAAATAGAATACCATTAAAATAAAATACCATAAAAATTGGGATTTTTATTTTTATTGGGATTTTGTGTGAGCATATAGGTAGAATGGAATTTTATCAGTGTTGTTTTTTGTTCCAGTTGAGTTTGATGATCCTGTTTAGTGTAGAAATATTAAGTGCATTATAATTATTGCTGCTAGAATAAATGGTAAAATGAAGTGGAATGTAAAGAATTCGTAAAGAAAAGAATGAAGAATGTAAAGAATCGGTCTTTATATACATATAAATGAAATCATTTTTCCATTAATTAGTATATTTAATTAATAAAAGATTCTAATTTTACATAGTATAATAAAGAATTTATTACATTTTAATTCTGTATATGAATAACAATTAAATTAAATTTAACATTAATTTAAATAAAATTTTATGTGATTAATAGTTTTTGTAAAAATAATCGTTTTTGCAGGAAAGAAGATAGGACATGTCCTCTTTCTCTCTCTCTCTCTCTCTCTCTCTCTGTGCGTGTGTGCGTGTGTGCATGTGTGCGTGCGTGAATAATATATTAATAGAAACATTAATTTTTTAAGCATGAACGATGATATAATGATTTTTCTTTTTATTCTGCTGTGCATGTACATTAGTTCGAAACCAATGACATCTTTACTGTATTCTTTTCCTCATTAAGTTTCATAACTTTATACATCGGGTAAAATGCGTAACTTTCATAACGTCATGATGAAATCACAGTTTTACGCACTGAGATATTTTAAGCCAACACATAAACTTCTATAAATTCACTGAGCTTAAGAGTTACATATGCGTAATTAATTTAACTAGACTTCTGTTAAAACATATCGATATCGTTAGGGTTTGATAACATTGTGTCTACAGCAAAATGAAAGTTATAAATAAAAGGAAAAGTATAAATCTTAGACAGAAATATTGTGTATCGAGTAGATCGATAACAAATGAATATGGCTTAGAAACATCAACTATTTCAGACATTAAGAAAAATAGGATCACCATTAAGAATTATGTAGCAACTCGAAAAACAAGAACGAATTTTTTCCAGAAATACCATGAAGAAAGATCAAACGAAGAGGTGAATCGGGCTCTTTTCTAGTGATTTGTTCAGAAGCGATTACTTGTAGAGTCAATTAATAGGCCTATGTTGCAAATCATTCTTGCTTTCGTTTGATTTTTGACACCTATAAAAGCAAAAGGTCTTTTTGATTTTCCAATCAACGTATGATTTAATCGGAGATCTCCAATTGCATTACCACCAACCAACAGTGCCATATGTTTTTTTAAACATTTTGTAGCCTGTAGCTGATTCTTCTTTGCAAGAAAGTTTTCCTAGGAAGACCTTTCCATTCAAGGCCCGTCTCGTCGACGTTAATAAACAAAGTGTTCATCGTAATCTTTCAAAAAAAAATAAATAAATAAAAATATAGGCCCATTCTAATATAGAAAGTCATTATTTGTAATGTGAGACGAAACGGAGATATGAAACATAATTAAAATTATTTAGCTGTGTTGATAGCAATGGGTGTGAACATGCATGTATGAATTGTACAAATATGAGCAGTTTACAGGTTCCAACTTAATATGTACGTACTCGTTGTAATTTGATCTGCTTGCATAATATTCACTGTGACAGCGTCATGTTCAAATATGCATATGATACATTTGAAAACGTGCTCACAGTACTATAAAAGAGGCATATGGGATTGCAGAACATCAGTTTAGCTCTAAATTCAAAGTTTGCATCCGGTGCCTTTATTTAAGTTTTTAATAGCAAGTTTCATTGGAAATAATAATGATTGAGGTTTCGGTATTTTAATATGTGATGAAATGGTGTAACTGTTTTTTTTTCAGTTAGATTCTTATGCAAAATGAATAAAATTTTGAAAAATAAGGTGAGACATCTACATCCAGTGAATCGATTGGTAAAAAGACAAGATTGTACAATGACAGTTATTTAAATTATTGTTTTACCTCATTAGATGGAAAGCCACAGTGCGGTGTTTGCTTTCAAGTCCTCTCTGATGAAAGTATGAAGCCATCAAAATTAATTTGACACTTGGAAACTAAACATCTGGATCATAAAAGCAAACCCTTGGAATTTTTCAAAAGAAAATTACATTGAGAAATCAACAAGCTTCTATTTATAAATCAAGCCATGCTGATAAAAGTGCACTTGTAGCAGCTTATCTCGTAGCATTAAAAGTTGCTAAGATGTCCAAACCCTACACAATCACAGAAAACCTCATATTGCCTGCTGAAATTGATATGGTCAGTGTTTAATAAGAGTCAAAGAAGCAAAAATATTGAAATGAATTCCACTTTCTAACGACACAGTATCAAGGTGAATCGATGTCATGGCTGCCGATGTTCATGATCAGATAATACAGCAAGTGAGTTCAAATGAATTTTTGTAATTCAATGAATCAAAATTCATTCAATGAATTTTTTAATCAATGGCAAACATTTTTCAGTTCTTATGTTTTATGAGATATGAATGAAATAGGGACAGATCAGTTTAAAAAAATATATTGTTTTGCAAATCAATACCTGGTCATGCAACAAGACAATATCTTTTTGATGTTTTTTATTAAGTAATTAAAAATTATAACATAGATTGAACAAAATGAATTGTGGTACATAGTGGTACATAGATGCAAGGCGATAACAGGAAAGAACAGTGAATTTGTGAAAAAATTTAAAGCTCGTTTTATACCAAGTGCGGAATGAACGCACTGCTTCCTTCACAGACATGCACTTGCCACAAAATATATGCCAGAAATCTCTAACAAAGTTGTTTTTTAAAGTTCTAAAAATGGTTAATTTTATTAAAAGTCGATCATTACATAATAGGCTCTTTGCTAAACTATGCTATGAAATGGGCTAAAAGAAAAAAATTATTTTTTGTCATAGAGAAGTCAGATGGTTATCATGGGGAAAATTGTTAACCCAGTTATTAGAATCGCGAATTAATAATTTTTTCAGAATAATCAAACGACGCCTTTCTCACTGTTTTTGCAGAATAATGAGTATATGTTGCTGTTGGCTTATTTGATGTATTTTCGCATTTAAACGACTTGAATGTGAATTTACAAGAACGTGATAAAAGCATTTCATTAATGACAAATTCATGCTTTAATTAAGAAGTTTGTAATCTGGATTATTCGCCTTCAAAACAGAAATTTTGATGTTTCCGCTCACTTCCGATTAAATTGACAAAAATTTGGATGAAGAAGATACTATTATTCACCACAGTTTGGATAGCATGAAGATGCGTTTGCGTAAGTTAAAAATTCAGTTGGTGAAGTATTTTCCGAAAGATAAAAACGATTTCTCGAAGAGATGGGTGCTGAAGTCAATCAGTTAAAACGTTGTAACTGCTAAGTTATCAGTTGAAATTCACGACCAATTCATCGAAATGTTTACCGATAATACTTACGTTACAACGTTTTGGCTTGCTCGTCAAAATGAATTTGAAAATTTAGTTACAGCAGCATTGAAAATATTAATCCCTTTCGCCGCGTCTTACTTCTGTGAAAAGGGTTTTTTGTTTATGGTCGCGCTAAGAACTAAATACAGGAATCATCTTTTATCACTTGAATACAATTTGCTTTTGTTTGTTTCTAACATAGATTCTCGAATGGAGAAAAACAAACACAACCATCTCACGAATTTATTTTATTTTCTTGTGTACTTATAAATGTAAGTAAAATGCCCGTAATAAATGATTAATTTTTTTTTTACTCATAAAATGATTTCATTATTGTTTACGTGTAAAGTTGTAGGCTAATTTCGCGAACCCCCTTTCAAATCACCGTGACTCGGGTGGGGTCGCGAATCCCAGGTTGAGAGACGTTAACCCACCGGGCTGGTCTAGTGGTTAATCTCGTTATCGCAAATCAGCTGATTTCGAAGTCGAAAGTTCTAAGTTTCAAATCCTAGTAAGAGTAGTTATTTTATACTAATTTGAATACTAGATCGTGGATACTGGTGTTCATTGGTGGTTGGGTTGCAATTAACCACAAATCTCAGGAATGGTCGACCTAAGACTGTACAAGACTACACTTCATTTACAATCATACATATCCTCACTCATTCTCTGAAGTAATACCTTACGGTGGTTCCAGAGGCTAAACAGACAAAGAAAAAGAGATTGAGAGACAGGATTTACTTATTTTAATTCATTAGAGCCATTGTCCTGAAATTGTATTGTTTATTGTTATCAATTTCAGCATGAGTTTTCAGTTGAACTTATGTGTCTTTTGTGTGAACTTATGTGTATATGGACCGTTTATTTCTATTATTAATTACACCTAACTTCCTTCAGTTTATTGTAGTTTACAAAAACATTGGTCTAGACAGTTTTAATTGGAAATCTTATAACGTTTAGAGTATGACCTGGTAGGTAGTCGTACTTGTTAACATGTGCAATCAAATGAATACGAATCCCCAGTAACGTAAATCCATGTTTTAGTGAATCAATTCGTTTATTTTAAAGCTGGTGATAACTGAGAATGTTGTATAACTGCCGTAATGAATAGCGTGAATAATATTTTCCTAATACTTTATTTTTTTATAGTGAATTTAATTACGTGCTGCAAAATGTTTATTCATACTCTTTTATAACAATAAATTTTTATCCCAGAATTGTAATCTGTTACTTTCATATAATTTGCATAGGGCAATTTCTTGCTTAATGTCTTTTCCTATTAACAAAATAGGCTCAGTTAATAAAACAGTATTTCCCAAACATTAAATTATATTATTATAGAAATGTTCTCGAAATTTATTTTTCGAAATATTTTTAAAATGTTTATGAAATTTTCAAAAGAATTCCGGTTATATTTTCATCCTAAATGTGACCGTAAACGGTAAGGCGTTTTGGTGTTAATATAAAGCTTTAAACAATAGTAAAAATTCTTGTCACAACAATCAGTTACAGATGGTTACATTTCACAAAGCACGTGTCCGAGTACGTGACCGTCTGCTATTGCATTTGTTCTTCCATAATTTCCATAAAATTCATTGATTTCAGTGCTCGTAAAATAACACTAGATACCTAGTTATTGTAGTATTATTTTTGGCAAATATTTACTGAACGCATTTGTAGCATATGTATATCTGAATTTATTATTTGCTTTGTAAAGCCAATGTATGTAATAAATCACAGAAATGACCCGGATGATTTCAATGGCTAGCATCAATCAGTATCGATTCTAACTAGGGGGCGAGAATAAATTCTATCGTATCTGTTTACAACCTCCTCATTAAAATATGAGAAAAATCAAATTATATCATAAATAACAGCCACATACATCAGCGCGCGTGCGCCCGTAGGAAATTTAGTTAATGTTCTATCCTCTTACCACCCGTTAGAGCATGTACATTTATTTGAAACTTAATTTTAATTATTTGTCCTGAGGTAGGCTCCTAATACCGTGTCCACCTCCAATTTCTTTTATTTACAGCCGGACTTTTAAGCTCTTGATAGCTCCTATTAACTTTCAGATCGTCTGTACCTTTAATTTTTTCAGTCATGTATTTTGATTCTGATTATTGATACTCACACTTAATATGAGAATATTTTAGTATTTATAAATGTTTTTTAAGTAACAATAATTACGATTAGTGTTTCGTACAATTGTAACATTGTACTTTTGCCGATCGGTTTGAATCTTAATTACAATAATAATGACCAAAAAAGCTCTTCAATCACTTTTCAGATGATTTATATCTAGATTCAGAGAGCACAAACAGTGGTCGGACCCAAAAAATTTCAGCTTTAAATGCTTTTTTGAGCACTTATATCTGTCTGATTTTCTTTTACAACTTACTTCCAGATAAGATTCAGAACATGGTCTTTCAAATCAGAACATATGCCAGTAAAGTGGATACTCCAGAGACTTTTTTGACCGGGAAGCAGGAAATTTTTTTTGTCATTCCAGCAGTAAATATATCCAAACGCCGTTAAAAAAATAACGAAGTAAAATATTTACTTTTTTCGGTAATTTTTATATTGACCGCAATTAATTAATTGAAATTTATTTTTTAAATTAAATTTTAAATTAGTCTAGTTTTTAAATATATTTTTTTTATTTATATTGGATTTAATTTATAGTAATACTCAACAATCTTTTAGCTAAAATTACTACTATATGCGTAGTCAAAAGACACTTTTTACGTTAATTTCTTCATAAATCTTTTATTTACATAAATACTCCATTAAATTAGGTTTTTAATTTCTTTTTTACAACTATTTTTATGATAGTATAAGATTCTAACAGTAGACGGTGTATTTTTTCAATTTGAATTTTTATACTTTTTATTAATGCTTCAATCAAGCGTAATCTGCTTAGTCGTTTATTTTTTATAACATCTAACCACAAATTAAATGTTACATGCTTTAACATAAAACTACCTACCGTTAAATTAATTTTACTATCTTCCTTTTCTCTAGAAAACAGCTTTGTTTGAAATATACTTTATATTAATTATATTGCAAGGACTCTAGGAGATTCGATAAAAAAAAAAAATCATTAAAAAATTCAAAAACAAAAAGTGTGTCCATTAGACCTTAAATATTTTTCAAGTCTACAAGAAATTGTTTTAAATATATTATTACCGATACCTTATAATCTTTAAATGACTTAATGAAATTTTAGAATTTACAGAAATAAATTCTGAGAATTGAATTTATGAAAACGCGTTTACTTGCAGCACATTTTAAAATTCATATTACCCTTGGTAAGCAAGTACATGTTAATAATAGCTTTTTGTCGTACGCTGTACACAATGATTTGTTATTAGGAATGTTATTTGTACATATAAGACATAATAAATAAATGCAAATAGTGATTTTTTTCTTTATTTGATGTTTCGTTTCGTAACCGTATGGTTGTAGGCGACCTGCACGAATCCACAGGTCACCCCCAATATGGTCAATATGGCTTCCAACCATTCTACGCTAGACTTACAAGAGAAAGCGATAAGTGAAGTAGTTTCCCGTTGCCTTCTTCAGCGAAATGAATATACTGCTGCACATTGGCACACAAAACCCACTGAATTGGATGTAATATTGAGCTCTACGATTGCTATCTACTATTTTTTCACTGTAGGGTAGTGTTTACTCTATTTTACAGTAAACACCATTATTGTTGAAGGAAGCACTGTAATCTGTGGCTCTTGTACCTCAAGTACTGTGCAAGCATCATACCCACACTGATTGCTATTGTAAAGCAAAAAATTAATATATCCCTTTCTGTTGTACAAAAATACATTATACGTACTGTCTTTAACTCAGTTGAGGAAGTATAATAATAATATAATTGAATTAATTTTCTTATACTCGTATATGTACGAGTATAAAAGAAAAATTACGTAGAACCAGAATGTAAAATTATTTAAATTTACATTGAAATCAAATAAAATAAAATACAATAAATTCATAACCCATAAAATAATTTCATAATGGAAAAATAAAAATAAAAACATAGCATATGATAAAACAAGAAATATTAACAGATAAGTCAACTGAATAGTATTATGAATTTAAACATCCTAGCATTCACTTAAACATTCTCAGTTTTATGTACATAGATTTTTTTTAATGATAAGTAGTATATTAATTTATTTTGTTGTAAGCTATTCATTATAATAATATGTTAAATTTATTGTTATTAGTATGGATTGTTTTTGTATTTCAATTTGCTAATTTAAAATATATATTGTATTTCACCCATTCATCTATTTCTTTGATTAGATTATTATTTATTATTTGGACGTTAAAATGATCGGGTATTTTGTTAGAAAATATACTAGAGTAATACAAAAATTGACCTTTGCAAGCAGTTAATTTTGAAAAGAATGTAGTGTAAATATTTGTTCGTGCTGAATGAGTATTTTACGGTGAATTTTTAAATTCAAAATCATTTCTGTATATGTTTACGTGTAGTATTATTTTCTTGACATATATTTATCTCAAAGTATGTACTTTAAATTCTTCATATAAGCGTGTAACATGGTTTTCACTTGGTATTAGCTCTTTTTCAAGAACTAACACCAAGAGTATTAGTTCTTGGAAAACCAAGAGCTAATATAATTAAATATTTCTGGAGCATAGATATTTTATTAAGATGGGTATCATATGTTCCTCCCCATATCTTGATTCCGTGTTGAAAAAGTGAATGAGCATATGCAAAATAAATAATTCTTTATTTCAAGATCTTTAATTTTGTAAAAAAGTATGAATAAGGTATTTTAGTCTCGATATTAAATATTTTACGTGGATATTTCACTTCATATGAAGTGTCCAATATTATTCAGAGAAATTTTATTCACTTGACTTCGTCTATTGACCGACAACGGCAGTTACTGTTTATCGATTCACTATTGTTTACTGAACATGTACGTAGTTTTAGTTGAAATTACGAGGGAATTTGCCGTTTCAATAGGCGAGAATGACATATATTTCGTTTTATTTAGGTTGAGCGTAAGAATATGGCTTTCAAACCAAGATTTTACCATAAGAAATCCACGGGTAGTGCTCTCATATACTTCACCCCACGTCTTACCAGAAAAAAACAAAGCTGTGTCATCAGCGAAAAATACTACGGTACCATTAGAAAGGTTCAGTTTTAAAAGATCGTTGATATATATTAGAAAAAGGTATTGGCGAGAGAACAGTACCTTGTGGTAATCCGAAGTTTTAGAATTTTCTGTTAACACTGACATTATTTAAAATCAGAATTTGAATTCTACACTTAAGTTAATTTTCAAACAATTCTTTTGCTGTTCTCGTATACAGCAGTTATTTAGTTTATGTATTTAGTTATGTATGTTTATGTACTGTGTCAAATTCCTTAGTTAAATCGAGGAATATTGCTATAGTCTTATTATTTTTATTAAAATTGTTGTCAATTATTCTAGTTAAATTATAAGTATATATTCTAGTTAAATATATACTATTCTAATTAAATATAAACCTCATCTTTTGATGTTTTTCCAGATTGAAAACCGTACTGATCTTTATGAATAAAATTATTTTTATCTAGAAATTTTATTATTCGGTTTTTTAATATTTTTTTCAATTATATTGGAAAAGTTTCTCAACAGACTTATAAATCTGTATTTTCCGTGTTGTTTTTATCTCACGATTTATGTATTGCGATTATTTTGGCTATTTTAAATTTAGTAAGAAATATCCTTAAATAAAACATCTATTTATTATGTGCTCAAGTGGTTTTACTACGCAGTTACTTATTTCTTCTAAACAAGAAGCATTAAAGCTATCGATTCCACGTGACGAGTTATTTTTTTTATTTTTTATTACATTTAATATTTCACTAATATTTGTTGAGTTAAGAAACAGGCTATTAATAGAGGGTGGGGTTAACAAAAAAGAAGCAGATTTAAGTGGTTTGTATTTTTTAGCATCGCTTTGCATAATTTTCTCCTACATTGTAAAGTATTTATTAGGTTCAATTTTCGGTTGTGCAATTTGTTTTTTCATATCAAATTTTTTATTAATATAATCCCATATTTTCTTAATATTATTATTATTTATTTTGAACTTATTATTAAAATAATCAATTTTTGTTTTATTATATTGTTTAATGTGTTCCTATATTTCTTATCATAATCTTTTAGTTTTGTATTGAAAGGTTATTTAAATAACTTACGGTGCATTTTATCTCTTTCTTTCACAGCAACTACCATGCTCGTTGTGTCCATTGTTTTAACGGTTTATTTTTCCGTGATATTTTAATCTGTTTATATTTATATAAGTAGTCAGTAAGTTTATTAATACAATTTGTTACTAATGTACCTATAGTATCAATGTTATTATTGCATACGTCATTCCAGTTCTCTTTATCCAAACTAGATTTGGTTTCTTCATTATTTATTTTATTGATAATATTATCGGTTGTTATCTTGTCCTTTACAAAGTTTGTAAGTTTCATATGAAATGAAATGCAGAAATTCTCAGTGACAGCAGTCTTCAGGATCGCCCCCATCACGTCACTCTGCCAACGGAACCACTCTTAAAGAAAATATGGTCGCCCCTGCAGCTGGTCGGCTGCATTTCGCCAACCAGACTGTTTTATAATCGTATGGGTTTGTTTATATACGATTTAAATTCATATAGTTGCACAATACTAAGAAGTGCATTTATCAGGTTATTATTGTCAAGAATATTTAAATTCGTATCCCTATTAAAATTACGTTATCATCCGTCTTTATTTTCTGTAGATAAGCATCTAAGCTAATAGGAATGTATAGAATAATTTTGTTGTAGGAAGGCAATCGATAAACGGCAATCAGTTCTGGTTCCTGTTATCAATTCTAAAATTAATACCAATTAAATTTTTATTATCTAACTCTACTTCATTATCTCGTTTTTAATATTTTTATCTATAAATAAACATATAACGTCACTATTTGTGAATTTATTATTTTGAATGACTATATGTAACCTTCTAAACAGAAATTAAATTCAATGTCATCACCGATCCAAGTTCGATCAATATATTAATAATTTGAAATAACTTTACTATTACTTAAGTAAAAAACAAATTCATCATATTTTTCTATAGTTCTTACATTCATATTAATTATGTTTAGGTCATATTTATAGTTTGCGTGGCGCGAGTGGTACCATATCAGCCTTTTACCCGGAGGTCCCTGGGTTCGAATCCCGATCAGGCATGGAGTTTTTCACACACGCTACAAATCATTCATCTCATCCTCTGCAGTAATGCTTAACTGCGGACCCGGAGGTTAAAAAAAAAGGTCATATTTATGGTTAAATTATAATTGAGGATTAAAATTTAAAAAAATCATTTATTTTTATTGCATCGTAGCAGTCATATGCTATCAAGTCATCTTAAAATTAATAAAAAGTCTGATAAGAAATGAAAAAAAAAACACAAAAGTAATAATAATAATTACACAATAAAAACAATAAGAAATCTCTCAAATTAGCCAGTTCCTGTAGGGCTAAAATTAATACCTGTAATCTGAATAATAATCAATAAAATACGAAAAATATTAAATTTTCTATTACCCATTAAAAAATTAACACCTACACAATTATAATGAAACACATAGATCCAAAATGAAATATATCAGAATCGATGTACCGACATTCCGGTTTGTAAACTTATTTTCTAATCGAGCGATGTCATCCTCCGTAATAAATCTGACGGCTCTTGAGTCAGTTTTTACTTTATAAACAGAGTTTCCCTTCTTTCACCGAAACATATGTAAGCATGTTTTGTTTTTTAAGTTCTCTGGCTCTGCTTAGGATGATTTTGTTCAGTTGCGTGAAATGTTCATTGATATAAATAATTCCTTGAGGAAGCCGTGCAACCAAATCAGTAAATTTAAGAGACCGCTTTTCTTTTACCGCAGCCAACCATTTCATCTTTGAATATGTGTGAACAAATTTGCATATAACAGGCATAATTTTACCTTTGCTTGTAGGTGTCCTAAGGACTATCGATACTTCATCGCTGCTGAACCGTATATTTATTGCCTTGACCAAGTTCTCTAAAATTTTTTAGACGTCTTTGTTTTGTGTCTCCGGAATACCATCAATTTCTAGGTTGTCGATTCGCGAGTACTGTTGTAATTCATTTAAATCACTCCGCTATTTCATGTTTTCAATTCTTAGAGATGAGTATTCCTTTTTTAATTTTCATTTTCAGTTATAAGTTGATCCAGGGAAATCTTAATATTTTCAACTGTTCTACTCAGATGACTTATTTTTTCATTAAATCTGATGTTGATAAGTTTTGATAACTGTTGATAAATTTATTCTCACCTTTAATAACGGACAGAATTAATAATATTTTAAGCAATGACGTATAAAAAGTAACAGTAAAACGTAAAAATTAGTAGGAAATGGGAAATTTTAAAAACAATAAAAATTTTAAACAACTAAGTGTAAACGCGTGCGCAAGCGCTCTCGCAAACGTGTATATTATATTTACATGTGTACATAACATAGGCGTAGCAGCTTATAGAAAAATAGTATGCTGGAGGCCAGGAAATGTACAACATTAGGTAATGTCTATGAGAGGGAAGACGGAAAGTAAAAGGTTGAAGACAAACCGAGTTGAATTGCTTCCTCCTCGCTTCAAGAATCTTTCCCCCAGGGACCTCTTTCCCTATATTCCATTATTGTTATTCTCCCTGTTTTCCATCCTTTTGTACTCTTTCATAGTACACAGCAAGGCAATCCACTAAAAAAAAGGAATAATGAAGCCTTAGCATTCGAAAACCTTCATATACAAAAAAATTCGAATATCTGCTGAAAAAAAGAAAAATATTCTCTAAAGAATCTCCAACTTTTCCTTTAGCTAACAGTGTAAACATGATTAATGTTATAAACTGTTCAGCTCTTTTAATTTTTTCACAATACCGAAGTGGTAACATTTAAAAGTAAAAGATATATATTGCAAACATAACAGGGATTGAGCCCGCATTTATCTTCATATATTACCATGTTATACAATTTATATTTGAAATATACTTTACAATAAAAAACCAAATAATATTATTAATAAAATGTTCTTTATTTAATCATTATGTATACAATTCATCGATTATAAAATGCAACATTCTGCATTTTAAGCATTTTATATTCAACAATACTAATAACTAATCCATTTATTTTTCCTTGGTAAAAAATTTACGTAGTACTAGCCTTTATTATAAAAATGGTAGAAATTTTCAATTATCTGCAAATTTAAATTTATCATTTCTTTTATTTTAAAACTAGCAGTATATCCTGTACGTATACTGGCAGTATATCCTGTACGTATAGCGAGCGTATCCTCTACGTAGAGCAGTATATCCTCTCCCATAATTACTAGAAATAAGTAGATACAGAGCCGCCGCGACCTATTGTGCAGTGTGTGCGTTGGACGCAGGCTACCGAATTTTCGGGGCGGTCAAATTTTTGTAATTTATATGAAAAATATTTTTTAAAAACTATTTTCGTTATATTTAATTTTTTAATCTTATAGAAAGAGATTAATCATTACATTTTTATCTACTGCCCACTTAATAACTATTATTATTTAATGTATACGAAGTTTAGACTAAACATAAACTAAAATTCTTGCAAACTAGTGTTATATAAACATTTTTATTCATGTAGACTCATTGATTTCCAAAGTGGTCCAGGTGGGACCCCAGGGGCCCACGGGAGACTCGACGGGGGTCTACGTTGGCGTGAAAAAAAATATGGGGGTTCACAATTCGTAAGCGGGGATCCACGAAAATTCATCTGGTTTCGATAGTGAAGAACTAAAATGTTGGCTTGACTATGCGTATCAATCTAGGCAGATAATGTTTTGAGAAGCTCAGCGACTGTAACTTACAATTACAAGGGGACAGTCTCAATTTAATAAAAACAAAGGGTGTAATTTCAGCTTTTCTTGGAAAATTGAAATTTATGAAGCAAAATATTAGTCGGCGTGTATTTTTCCTGTTTTCAAACTTGTCACAGGTAGAATGCCTTGATGAGGATATTCAGACATACTTTCAACATCTAATTGCCCTGCATGATGACTTATATTCTGACTTATAGATATTCTGACGATGGAAATACCACCATGGATCATAAATCCATTTGATGATCGGAAGTGGAGAATGTGATATTACAAGAGGAGCTACTCGAGCTTAGCATTAATGAGGAACTGAAGGTGAAATTTAAAAGAGGGTATCAAACATTTTGGCTGCAGGCAGAAATACCAGAAAAATATCCTGGACTGTGGGGAATTTCGAGAAAGCTTTTGATAGCGTTTCCCTCGTCATATCTTGTCGAAAAAAGTTTTAGTGTCGTTACAAACCTTTTATCAAAAAAAAAGGAGCAGATTCAATATCACAGAACGCGGAGATCTGCGCTTATTCCTAACAAAACTGAAGCCAAATATTGATAATTTGCTGTCAATCCATCAAGTACATCCCTCCCATTAAAATTGTAACTATTTTGTGATTGTCATTGTAGAAGTTACATTACGTTATTAATGTTTAATTGTAATTATATTACGACAATTTTATTAAATTACATTGCAATATGATAACAATAATAATTAATAGCGTAATGATTACATATTTGAATAAATGCAACACAAAAAAATATACTATTTTTCTTTTGCTTTTTACCACTCTGAATAGGAAGTTTTCTAAATAAAATAAGTGAGAATTGATTGCTTTCTTGTGCTGTGAGTAGATGTTAAAAATGTAAAGTTGGATGGAAGCATTTTTTTTTTATTGGTCAACTTTACTTTTTTGACATCCACTCACAGCATAGTCAATCAAATATTAACCAATCAATTCTCACTTTTTTTTCGGAAGCTGTTAGTTCGTGGAACTCAGCCGTAATGCAAATTTTCATAGTAAGATCTAATCTTCACATTTTCCGTCGACTGGAAATATGGTAGAAATGTAGCTGCAGGGGGTCCACCGGAACCAGCAAAATTTTGAAAGTGGTCTATGAGAAAAATAAGTTTGGGAACCTCTGAATGTAGACGATTAAAATAATAACACTTGATACTATGATAACAATGAGTTCTATCGGCTGTCGGTCTTTTGTTTATTAATCTCTGGACGAATTATAAAAATATTTTTTAGTTTAACCGCATTTCTCTATTAAAACTATATTCGTTTTAACTTTATTTCTCTTTTTGTGGTAAAATTATATTTGAACTTCGAAAACAAAAATATTAAATTACGTATATTTCATTTTAAAATTATTACTCACGTTATGGATAGTTAAGAACTTGATTTAGTGTTTATATTTACAATATTTAATTTAGTATTTACGGTTTTTAATTTAGCGTTTTGATTGTAGCAAACCCTAAAATAAAGTTCCGGTGCTATCAAAAAGTGTCCAGTAATACAATGATAACAATTTTTCATTTTGCGTTGAAATTAGTTATTAGACACTAAACGGTTTTAAAAACATCTCTATATTTCAAAATTCCCATATAATTTTCTAAAGGTGTCTGATAGAAAAACGAAACGCTTATCTGGTGCACAATATCTACAACAAAAATAACGAAAAGTTGAAGAACAAAAACAATTAAAAGGATCGTTATACAAATTTTTTATAACGTCTAAAAATACTGAAAGCGAAAATAAGGATTCCTATGATAGTGCAAATGTAGTGACTAGTGATGATGTATCTGTTCCTTCAATATCTCAAAGAAAACAAGCCGATAGAAATAATGCGCCTCTTAAAGAAAAAATCTTTAAGGAGGAAGACCAAGATTTTACACAAGAAATTATTAGTTCAATGAAGAAGAAACTGTTAGCAGTCAGGACAATATACAACTTGAATTAATGTCAAATGATCCTGATAAATGGTCGAAAAAATTAAATGTTCAAGATATTTTTTTCTTAGCTCAAAATTATCAGCAAGAAATTTGTAACATAAAATTTTCTCGTAATACAGGTAGTAGGAAATTTTCTCCATTTTATTATTATCGACAATTACTTACGATCTAAATGAACTTATGATCAATTCTGTCGCAAGAAAGACTGTTTGGGACTAGCAGTGATCTCAATGGAATATCAGATAAATGAATCGAATTGCTGCTTATAAACAAATTTACGTCGCTTAGATCAAGGAAGAAATTGTTTTAAACGTTTAAACTTAAAATTGGTTGTTTTTTAACGAATCGTATTTAATATTGAGTTATTTGTTTTTTTGTGTTTTATATAGTTAATCTTTATATAGTTAAAATTTTTTTTTAGAAAAGTTTTATTTTGAACATAAATATGTTTTATATATATATATATATATATATATATACACACGTACATACATATTATGTATGAAAAACATAACAATATTATTAAGTAAGCATTCTCTTCATTTTGTTAATCCATCAATCCTTAAAGGATTATATTTATCACTGGAGAGTTGTAAAAAAACTTTTTTTTAATAGGGGTGGCATTTTTATTTTTGCACTTCGGCGGTCACAATCCTCGCGATAGCCCTGAATAGATAGTACGTATATTTTTTAGTTACCTGAATTAGTGTGTACCTTTAATGTGTGAGGCTCTAAAAAGCTTAAAATTTGTGAGAAAAAATAATGTGTTGTGTATTAAATACAGTAAACGCATCGATGAAAATTTGTTTTTTTGTCGTGTATGTACCGAAGACATATTTTAAATACGCATTATAGAAATTATTCTCTTTTTCTGAGTCGTCATTTGACTAGTTTGATGCTATTTTTCCTTCTTCGGTACTAATCTTTTAACTCCAGCATATTTACTACATTCTACTTCCTTAAAACAGCTTTATATGTAACGATCTTTGTTTTCCTGGAATAGTTTTTACCCTCAACATATCCCACTAATATCAAATTAATTAAGCGATTTCTTAATATATGCCTCACCGACCTAGTTTTTCTTTATAAGTCTACCAAAACTTTTTCTCCTCTTCTGCTTCTCTAACGAACCTTCATTTCAAATTAATCGATTCACCTAATTTTCAACATCGCCCTGCACGCCACATTTTACAGGACTCTATTTTATCCTTTACTTTTGTCGTATTCTCCTCTTTCACAGCTGTCAAGTTCTTTTTTTCTTCTTAAGTAATCCTAACACTGTGCTATTGTTGTAGACTGGTGCTTTAAATCTATCTTAACTAAAACAGTTCTATCTGTTCTGCTTGAAATAATGTACGCTTCGTTTTGTATTCAGATTAATAATTATCCCTACTCCTGAATTTCCATTTTTTGACTTTCATTCTAAAATTTCACGATAAAAAATCGTATTCATTTTTCCACCTTACCTCTCTAACTTTACCTCCGGGACCACCGTTAGGTATAACTCCAGAGGATGAGACGAATGACAATTTTTGTAGCGTGTGAAAATGGCATGCCTGACCGGGATTCGAACCCGGGTTCCGGATAAAAGGCCGAGACACTATTTCACTAACTTGTACTACTTCTAACTTCCAACCTATGTGTTTTTTTTTTTTATTCTGATCCTTTCACTCATTTTCTCTCTAACTTCCTACTACTCTAAATATTACTACACAGAACTTAAAACGAACTAAGTTTCCATCAATCTGATGTTCATTCCATATTGACCATCGAATAATCTACACTAAAAGGGCTGCAGGCCCCATTCAGGAATCATTCTTTTTTATAATTTTCCGTACACAATCTTTATGGAAAATCAGCGGTATGAACATCTACCTTTTTCAAAGCCATGCAAAATTTTGCATGAAAAATATGTTGGCTTATTTACTGGTATCTGATTCTCGCATACGGAACGGTCCTTTTTATTGACTTGGTGGTATATTTAAAGAACATTTTATATCTTTAACATATCATATCAGCAGTGGAATCGCCAACATAAAACAGTCCGCCAATACTTCTCATGACCAGATCTCGGCAGCACTTATATATGTTAAAATTTTTCTTACTTTTATGTTTTCCTTAAAAAAAAGGTAATAGAAATAATTTAAATTTCATAAATTACTTAAAAACGTTTCTTTTCAGATCTCTCTTCACCAATTTTTCCAATAAGGTTAGAAAAAGTAACCTTTCAATTAGATTTGAATAAATAAAGTAGGATAGCATTTTACAGTTACGTTATACATTACGTGACTACAGTTCAGTAGAGTTATTTATATAAACCTTACATTCGTAAAAATGAAAAAAATTTCTTAGATGGCAATGTAAATATATAATTTTCAACACTCACGTTCATAAAGATAAACATTAATATTTGAACTCCACATAAATAAAAGAGTATTGGAGTGGTGTAGAATTGGCATATTTCACGTTATCAAAATGTGTAAGTTAAGTTTAAACAAAGCATTTATTAAATAAAAATAAAGTTAATTCAACATTTAATCTCTTTTTACTCCTTTTAAATAAATCTTTAAAAAATTGTACTCGAAATATATCTGAATTAATAAATTAGGTTAAATTATTGTAAAAAAAAATACAGTACGTGACCAACCATTACCTATTATACCTATTGTAAGAATCAATAAAACTAATTTTAATAATTAAATTATAAAAAGTATTAAAGTTTCTCTTTACTTCTTTTAACTGTAGAAATGTTGATGATAAAAAAGCTACTTGACCAAGCGTTGATATGTTATTAGAAAAAATGAATAAATACCGATAGAATTACAGATAATCTCATTCAGTATTATTAAATGTTCAATCATCAATAAAAGCGAATAAATCTTCACGATACGATTCTGGATCTTCTCATCTTTACTAAATTCTTTTAAAAACATAAACCTTGTTTAACTCTACTTCAGTAAATAAAATAAAATCGAAGTTTTATCTATTCGGAACACTTGAGGTAATCAGCTCTCGTTACTCGAGGTTTATTTTGGCTGTTTTGCTTCTTAGGAAATGAAATGTAAATCCTTTAAGTAGTACTATGAGCAAGTTCGATTTCGCCAAGCGTTTCTGAAAACAGTTGCTTTCAGCTCAGATTGAACGAACAGAATATGATAGAATTGTTTTCTTTAAAGTAGAATGGTAAAAATCACTTGATAAAACATACATCATAACTTATTATGTAATACCGTTCTGTAAAATCAAAAATAAATCTTCAAACCAGAGTTATAGATAATCTCAATTACTTGTCTACTAAAACGTTAAAAATCGTATAATTCAATCTCAGTTAATAGAATATAACTCTTGAAAGTGCGATACACATCACCAAACTAAAGCCTTTATACCCATTAGATATAATATCGATAACATAAAATCTTTATGCGAAGGTTTTATGATAAACAAATAAAATCTTAATAAATAAAACGGATTTTAAATATATTTTAAAAATTAGAATAAAGTAAAATGGTTTATATAAGTCCACATTGACTCAAGAAAAATTTAGATGTTAGGTCACAGAAAGCCTTATAGAGATGTACCAAAAAAATATTATTTTGAAAAACAAAATGGGTACGAATAGTAATAAGACTACCTATAAAAGCACTTTCATCAGGATAAATTCTGCTTTATATATGAAGGCCAGAACATAAGGTTACATTTCAAAATTGTCTTACTTTAATGGGGGAATTTTTAATTCAGATATTTTTATAATTATGGTTTGTAATTTCATAAGAAAAATATGCACAATATTCTTCTACCTCCCTACCTGTTACAACTAGGGCTACGCTCCCTAAAATTTATTAATGAAAACAAAGATCATACGCTTCTTTTATTGTTTAGTTGCAATAAAACGTTTTAAAAGACAGTCAAGATAGAATAATCTTTTATAAATTAAAATTTATACTGAACACATTTTGTTTGCTATTTCATTTATGCGTAGATTAAAGGACGGATAAATTTGTAATCCATAATATTATTATCCATTACATCGCATCACGAATACATCCTTTCCCGTATTTCATTCTATTCGATAAAGAGATGAATTTAGTCCAAAATATTAACATTATAAATAGATTTTCTCTTCGTCAGGAAAAAGTCAGAATAGAAATTACTTTTCATGTCGAGAACGATAAAATGTTTTTAATAGCTTAAAAGTAATTTGAATGAGCTTATCAAAAATACTGAACGTTTCTATAACGTGGAGTTTTACAAACGTAATGTACAACCGTGTTCTATAATGGGATTAGCTCAATTAAAAGCGGACACAGGAATAGATAGGTAGTGGAAGCGGGTTCTTAATTATTTCAAAAAAACATTACGAAATGCTTCAGATTTTTGTAACTAAAGATATTTTTTGAACGATAAATGTGTCGGAAATTTTGTTTAGACATAATAAGATACCAAATGACCTATGGATGTATAGTACCGGAAGCAGAATTCATGGATTTAGTCGTTTTTTAACTATGTTATATGTTATTTTAGAGAGTATAAACCCGAGTCGAATGAATTCATAAGTTTGTTTTATTAAGAATCATGTCACTTGTTTGTGTTTATTTCAGGTAAAAAAGTATATTTTTTTACCATTATAAAAACATTATTTGTATTACAGGAATAAGAGCGAAAAAGTGTCCGATATTTCACCTTACGGGTTTTACCAAAAACCGCTACTGCAAAACTTTACAACTATTTTCTAACGGTTTAATATCTTTAACTACATTCAGTTTTGCGAGAATAATACCGTTTACATTTCGTTAAACAA
The DNA here is from genome assembly GCF_047948215.1 of Lycorma delicatula. Taxonomy (NCBI): domain Eukaryota; kingdom Metazoa; phylum Arthropoda; class Insecta; order Hemiptera; family Fulgoridae; genus Lycorma; species Lycorma delicatula. The sequence goes on from NC_134455.1 coordinate 342,050,075, forward strand.
TTTTTACTGCGAATGCGAACAAATTTTAAACGCTATAAATTCATAAAATAACTAAAAGTTTTTTTTTATAATAAAATTTCACCGTCATTTTAACAATTTTGCCTAAATTCCAACATACGCATTTATTACCCAAGTTATTAGCTAAACGAAAAATTGAAATCTGACCGATTACTTAGAATGTTAGAATTACTTTCAGTTTAACCTCCAAATTAATAATTAACTTAAATTTGCACACTAAGGACTTTCGGTGAGAATAAATGCAAATTTAGCCGATTTGCATTTAGGGAATGCAAATTTAACCAACAATTATGTTTAACAGCAGCTATTTTTATTTACATATTAGTGTTGTAAATGTTTAGCTATTTTTAGCTGTGTAAATTACTTAAAACCTACAAGACCTTTTAATAACTTACTTTCAATTAACTATATAACCAATTTAAAAAAAATGAACGGTGTCAGAATGTTTTACATAATTTTTTAGTATAATGAAATTGAAAAAAAAATTGAGAAAAAAATAGCTTTCATGAGCATTTCAACAGTCTTAAAAATTATGTAAAACATTCTGACACCGATCAGAATATTTTACATAATTTTTTAGTACAATGAAATTTCTCAGTTATAATATAAAAGACTGTTGAAATGTTCACAAAAGCTATTTTTTTTCTTGTTTAACCTTCGGGACCACCGTTCGGTATTGCTTCAGAGGATGAAATGAGCGATTTTTAGTGTATGAAAATTCCATGCCTTTCCGAGATTCGAACCCGGGATCTCCAGATGAAAGGCCGAGACGCTACCATAAAAGCTATTTGAAACATACAAAGCAAAACGTCATCATGACGATTAAATGTCGTGGTAATTGTGACCAAATAACTTAAGTAAATAAATACATATTTTTTGTTAAGATTTATAATATTATCTTATATAATACATATAGTAACTGCATAATTTACAAAACAAAGTTTTGTATAATTAAAATATGTAAGAAATACAATCTAAAACTCCATATAAATTGCGTAACATTGTACCGTTCGATACACAACACGTGGTATATATACACACATTTTTCTTATTACGTGTATGCGGATAGGTCTGTTGGGTATGGTAGTGTGTGTGTGTGTGTGTGTGTGTGTGTGTGTGTGTGTGTGATAGGACATTATGAGCACACATGTATATATATATACCCATCCTGTTGTAGATAATACTGTGTTTTATCAAGTACCCTCGTGGTGGTGTGGGATATTGACAGGAAGAAGTGAAAGGGGGACCTAGACAAGAGGTGATCAAGATGTGTGACTGAGAGTCGGTGTAGGGGAATCCTGATAAGAAAACTAGGAGATGGATGCTGTGAGTAAAGGAAGGAGAAAGATTAACTTAAGAAGTGTACAGAGTATAAGAGCATGCCATTATTACGAGGTATAGATTAAATCAACGTGGGATCTTAATAGTTCCAGTTATTGGATATGAATTAATAAATCGGATAGCGCTTTAACAACCTGGAGTTTTATACTACCCAGGCACATTTTAATAAGTAACGAACAAACTAGTGGCCCATTGAAATACTGTACTGAAATTGTAAATGTATCTCTGCAACGAATGTTTTGTGCGAGAGGGAGATGGCGGTACTAAAACGTCATTCAAAAAGTAGGGATACTCATACTATCAAAGTTCAAACTACCCGCTACTATCTTAACTGCAAAATTTGTTCTTCTAAGAAAATTAATTATTTATGTTCTGTTGAACTACTTACTGAACGTAACGATAAGTTTTCTCTAACAATTATTTTTCGAACGATTAAAAATTATTGTTTTATATTTACTGAAGAGCGAATACATATTTTTACTAGTACATAAATAATTTTTTTACTTACTCCAATAAAAGTTCTGAAGCCAGCTCTTCACCACTGTCTGCAACGTTGCTGTCAGATTCAGAATCGTCTGGCTCTCCGGTGGATATAATAAACTTATCAACGATATCCGAGACAATTTTGTCTTTAGTCAGTATTCTTCCGCTCAGAGTAACTGTTTTGATGCCTATGTCGTCAGTTAAGTTCTTTAAATTATCTAGATTTAAGTCACTGTAATTATTTTCTCTCAGAAGCGTTTTAGTTTAGCCCAAGCCATTTCTACCGCATTAAGTTCACATAAATATGAAGGTAGTCATAAAAAACTTTTTTCGTTTGGTTTATATAACAATAATAACTAAAAGAGCTGCATCTTTCTCATTTGTATATCGCACTGTACTCCTTTTCCCAGCAACCAGGTTACTTCTAATTTAACTTTTTTGTTGGTACTTTTTCTGCCACGACTGAATGTTACGGGGCGTTATCCATTACAGTAATCGATATATCAACAATATTTGGTAACAATTTTTTCCTCAACCATTTCTCATAGTTATTATAATTAATTTACCCGTGACAGTCTCCGCTAGTTTTTCAAGATTTATATACCAATTTAATATCAGCAACAAATCCTTTCTCACTCACTTCCTGCATATTATTAAACGATTAGCTGCGATCCAGTTGTCTGCAACTCCAAAAACTCGTCAGATTGCCAACTTTTTGAAATGTTAAATTGCTATCATTTCACGTCTCATCCAAGTAAATTATCTTTTTCCCGGCTTTTACAAGGTTTTCATCTTCATCAAGTATGTTTAACATAAGGAAACATTTGCCTTTTTCACTAATATCTTTCTTTTACTTTGTCATTTCCTCCATTTAAATCCCATTCCTTTTATCAGTCTCAACATTGATTTTCAGCCCCAAGGAAAGTGTATTCTTTGTTTTATCACCAGCAGTAACGCTGAATGGTCGGGAAATTTGTTTATCGGTATAAAATTCTTGATTACCTGTAATATAACGTTTTTTTTTTATCGAAATTGTCAATCTGTATTTTTACCCCCACTTTTCGCTTTACGTTTTTTCTCCGGCGTAGATAATTTTTGTTGTAAACTACCCGGATTTCTTCTCGGTCTTTCTTCTTGGTCATCACTTCTTGTCAAATTTTTACAATAAACCTGTGTAGTAAGCAACGAGTTTAGTTGCTTGTGACACAGGCTAGGTATAAGGGTTTTATTTTGCCTCCAAGTCGCACTTTTCAATAACGTGTCTAATTAATTCTGGTTCCTTTACTGTGAATTACTTTGATTTTTTACGCTTATTTCCCACTTTTTGAGCCATATCTGACTTAATCTAACACTAAACACTTACTAAAACTTGTTTAACCAGATTTAATAAAGTATATTTTACCCAATACAAATTTATTATTTCACGATTAATTCACCGACGCGAACAAAAAGAAAGAAACGAAAAACTAAAGCGTGTGTTATATGAAAAAATAGCGATTTCTTCTTCGTTTTCCTTCTGACCGCCATATTATGATTTTTAAAGGAAAAATACATATCTCAAGATCGGATACCGTAATATTTGGTACGCATATTTCCATCAAGTATTAAATAAAAAATAATGGTGTAAACGCGTTCACAAATTTCAAAAGGCATTGAAATCAGTTATATTATGAGCTTATATAGCACGGTAATAATTAGTTTTATTAAAAAAGGTTTTATTAACTGAAATTTCATACCTTTTATCGGGTAAATAGCACCTTACTTTTAAAAGATTAATCGGAAAACAACCGTATTATTGAGATAATTGGTGACCAAACTTTCAGTCGGATTTTATCTGCACTATTAATAAAAAAATATTACATGATAAACTAAATTGATGAATTTCATCCATAATTGCGAATTTTTTAATAAATAATAAAATAAATTAGGATAAATTTATCCACAACAGTAACACTATTACACAGTTTTATTGTTGTATTAACATTGAATTGTATTACAGTTGGATTGAATACGGTGTAGTAATAGTACTAGTAACAAGTAATCAGTTATTTTTATTTTAATATTTTTTTTTTATTTTCGTTCTTTTTTTCTATTTTTGAAAATCAATTATTATAAATATTGTTTTGACACTAACTTTTCGTTAGTCGGGTTTTATTTTTGCAAAATGGAAGTTTTTCTCTTACTGAAATGGCAGACACATGCATTTTATGTGCGGAACGACAGCCTACAATCTATCTAATCCGTGCCGTTTGTACGCTGAAAATTTTCCTAATCGCCGTTTACCGAATGAAAAGTTTTTCCAATTCTACATGAGAGGTAAGGAGAAACCAAAAACTTTTCTGCTAGTCCTCACGAAGGAACAAGACCGCAAAACACGAGTGAAGGAACAAGAAGGTGGAAGAACGAGCATGGAACTTATTGATAAAAATCTAACAAGAGTTGTGTTACGAGAACAAGTTGATAATAACGACTCTTTCAAGAACTTTCAAAAGCCAGCAGCTGTACCCGTATCAGGTACAAAATGTTCACAAGCTATTATGAAAATGACCATCTGCCAAAACGAGTATTCTGCGAGAAAATTTTACAAAAAATGACTAGTTAGTACTGCATTAACTTTCACTGATGAAGCTTCATCTGAAATAGAATCATCAGCTTTCACAATAACCCGTTGGGCACAAAACAGGAGGCAATTATGTATCCAAGGTTTCAGCAATAATTTCTCATAAATATTTGTGCTTGAATCATTAGCAATTCACTGACTGATCTATGTTTTCTACCGGCATGATTGAACGGTAAGAATTATTACCGTTTACTAAGAAATTTCTTCCCAAATTATTTGGATGATTTTTCCAATAAATAGAGATAAATGTGGTTCATGATTGACGTGCTCCAATGCACTTCATTATCGATGTCCTCTATTACTTGAACGATTACTTTCGCTCTCATTGATACAGGACTAATATAGTTTGCCTCGAAAGATCTTTCTGATCTAAACCCGATAGATTTCTACATTTGGGGACAAATAAAAAATAATGGATTAGACTCTAAACTTAAGTGCACACCGGTACTCAGTTTTGACAACCTTCAACAAAGAGGGATTTAAAGAATTAAAGAGGGATTTTAACTTGGGGAGCTCAACCAAAGATTTTTTAAGTGTTACATAATCTCTAGATCGCCGGCTATCAAATATCAGAAGTTATTAATGAAATAAACTTTACGTATTTTTCATTTTTTTAAAAATGGGTATATGTAATTTAATAGGCGTACAAAGACGTCATGTAGTGGCTACATCACATGTTTTCTTTAATTCTTTCTTTATACTTGTATAATATATATTGTTAAACTAAATGTCAGTAGCCTTCACCCAGTTTAAAAAAATATATAAAAATCTTTATATGGAACTGCGCTCTTCACAGTTCCAGTGGAGTGGTATTTGAATGTTGTGCGTATGCGCATAGAGGAATCTGCACGCGAGGCTGCGAAGGGGAGAGAACTGTCGCTCCCGCAGTGCCACCTGACACTGCGGTTCTGACATGCTGGTGGAATGTAGTTTTTTTACTCCGCGTGTCTATGGAACGTTCACGTTCGTTTCCTTTTTTTTAGTTTAGTCGGTGGAAGGAATGTAAAAGTGGTTTAGTTGTTTTTTCAGTATTGATTAGAAGATAGCGGAAAGATGGATCTTTGATTGCCAAATTTGTCCAAAAACACGCTGGAATGGCGAAAGAGAAGGTAATTAGTAAAAAATAATTATGTATTTGTTTCTGTGTACATAGAAATTTAAATTAAGCACCAATTTACTATAGTGTTTTTAAGCGGACATTTTATCTTATCATTTTATCTAATCATACTAAAAAATATTATCTGTATTGATATTTTATTATTTATTCGGTTAAACCGAATATAGGTTTTAAGCACATATTCTTGAATGTGATAAAGTGTCGAATTAGATTACTATCCTGCTTCTACCTATTCTATTTGATTCATTTTTTTTCGACACTTTGTTTTACAAAAAACTTTAACCCCTTGAAAACTTTGGCCTTGACAAGGTCCAGAAAACACCTTTCTGGAGCAGTACCCACGCTAATTTTTGCTATGAGCCGCCACTGCCTAAACTTAACAATTACAAGAAAAAAAATTATTGTTTACGGCCTGCTTGCAGACTAATTTTTGCTATGAGCTGCAACTGCCTAAAATTAACTATTACAAGAAAAAAATTATTGTTTACGGCCTGCTTGCAGAATACTTTATGAATGAAATTTATTTACGTTAGGTAAGTAGCGCGACGGTGTATCGTTTTGCTAGAGGTAACATGCATTGATGGTAACAATATAGTTAAAGTGTCGGTGGGGGGCGAATGATGAAATATGTTCTCAATTCAGCAAAAGTAAAAAACCAATAACACGGTAACATATATTCCGTATAATATTTCTGTATATTATTCTGTATAAGCACTGAAATTGGCAAGCGATAACCCTCAATATCAGATAAATTATAATAAATACATTAATGAATGAATTATTATTATTTTTTACCTCTAGCTATATTTAAGCCTATGTCACTATGTTATTCTTCATACGCGTTTATTTTTATTACAATATTATTACAGTATTTATGTTATAATATTTAGTTTAATACAACAACGTGCAAAAATATAACATTTTAATTTAACCGCAAGCATATAACGAATACTGATTTTTGAAATTGTACCTATTTCTACATTATAGTTATTTTACGTTCCAAAATTTCGACTTGTGCACTGTGATATGTAGTAATATGTTATAAAGAAAAATTTGGTTTCTTTTTATATATTTTGCCATTCAAGATTGTTATAATCAATAATTATATTCTAAGAAGAATTTGCTTTGTGGATTTAAAACAGTACTCGTAAAAATAAATATACTCATTCTAAAAATTAAAAGATTTTTTATTATGAGTATTTTACTTTTTTAGATGGTTTTTAGGTAGATTTCATAAGAAAGTTACCTGTTGTAATGGGTACCATGATTCAGCTTCCGGAGAATTTCGTCATATCTTCGCGTTTCACATTCCTCAGACCTTAAAACCACCGTCAGTTCAAAAGTTTATATAATATCGTTAATGGGGAAAATCGGACCATGGTGGTAGAAATGGGTGGCTTTATCAAAAAAAAAAAAAAAAAAAAAAAAAAAAATATCGCTATAACTTTTTATTAAGTAAAATATCGAATTCATTTAAAGTTCCTACTATTCTTTGGATAAGGGCCTAAAACTTATTTAAGAAAAGTTTTTGATATCACCAACCATTGACCCAAGGGATGGAAAAAATTTAGGTTTTGAAGACAAAAAATATCATACCTAATAGGCACAGTATCGAATCGGTTTAAAGTGGTTGTTAGTCCTCTAAACATTACATAAAAATCTTTTCTGAATAAATCTTTGATATGACCAACCCTTACGGCTAGGGATGACCAAACCGTTGCTAGAGTTGTATAAAGATGGCGCTTGTCCTATGCAAACATGTGAAATTTTTTTACAAACAACCATTGTCATTTTGAGTAAATTTGAAGTTTTTCTTATCCCCTAGAATATGGAAATCTTGTTTATCCCCTATTTAGCACCGGTGAAATCTACCTCCGCGATCCGGCATGTTTAATCGTATTTTTATTTTTTATTTTGTTTTATTTTTATTCAAAACTTAGATATAATACACGTTCACAAAAAAAAAAATTGCAAAAGGAAAAAATCTGTGAATTGTATTTTTTTCTAGGCAACCAATCTCCTTTTACATCGAATACAAATCTAGTCATTGTATTCTTACTTAGGATTGTAACAATATTGTGTAAACCTTGGATCTGATTTCAATTCCGGTCACTGTACTGCTGCATATTTTAATAACGGAGTTTCTTTAGAAAAAGTTAATTGCTAAGTAAAGGATCTATTGGAAATGTGTTTATGTTAGGATGTAAGGTTTATTTATATTTCTGTATTTAATAAACAGTTGCAGTAGCTTAAAAAAAACCGACACTCCATTAAAATATATTTTATATTTAATGTATTATGTCTGTAATAGAGAATCTGATTAAATATTTGTCCATCAGCAGTTTTTAATGGGTTAATCTCATTAACCATGATTTTACTATTATTATTATTATTTTTGAAAAAATATTCAACTTTTCCCTAAAATAAAATGCCTAGTGCCAGTGGAATCAGTTTTGAATTATCTCCTGCCCATAACATGGAATAAGTGAGGAAAGTAAATTTGTATTTACTTAAATATATTTAGACCATACGTAAAATTGTACTCGGAGGATAATCAAGATTTAAATATTTCTAATACGAGTAAACGGTCACCTAGGGATTCCTTAATTATTTTTTTTATTTCAGATAAATTTGAAATATTTAATGCAATCACTATTTAGTTATCAAAATAAATACTTGAAAGTAAAAAACTTTACTCAAAGTTAAAAAAAGGTACAAAATAAAAATATCGCTCACCCACTATTAAACTAATATCTGAAATAGAACTCTTAACCTTCCATATTATCTTGAAAATCTGGCTGAACCGTAACAATATATCCAACTTTCGGTAGTTAAAAGCTTACGTGACAGTAAAGCTGAATTTCACACTTAACTTATAGAAGATAAGCCATTCAGAACATTTATCCTCCATCATTTTTATTATTGTAGATGTTATTTCTAATAAATTAAAAAATCAAGTCCTCATTGTTAAAAATGTTATCAACATCCCATCAAGAAATAAAATAAAATTATCTCTCTTTTACAGCTCCTTAATACAATAACACATAAATTTTTATGCTTGAGTTCCTACTCTGTATAAAAATAAAGATTAAAGAGCCGCGACAAAAGAAATTATAGCTTCTTTTATTGTGGCTTGTGGCTTTTTTGATACAGCTATTTCAAGGCATATTTAACCTTTAACCTAAGGCATATTTAACCTTAGCCCCAAATGTCTCCGTTATGCAAGATATCATGAAACAACTGCATGCTTTTTTTCACAAATAAGAGCTTTGAGCAGGTGGCTGTTATCTGGTAAACTATCAACAATGCAATATACACAAACTTCAAATCATCACTCATCTGGTTCAGCCTTAAAATCCTTAAAACTATTTCCTTAACTTCGTTACTTCTGAGTGCTTTAAGCATTTGATAGAACGACATACTATTTCTGAAATTATTTATTCCTATACATTTCACATTTATCTAAAAAAAAATCATCTCTTGTAACGTATGAGAACGTTTCAGTTCACCATTTCCCGCTACGGTTACTGTCAAATTGTAACAAAGTCCCATTTTTCCAGGACTCGATGTTATTACCTAATCACAACAACAATCTCTGAAATGAAGGCCCTTATTTTTCCAATTATGTATCGAATACCTCAATTATTCCAGTATGTTATGCGAAAAGATGTCGATAATACTATTACCACATTGTTAAAACGTACTTTACGGAATACAAATAGAAAAGTTCAATGCTGTTATGAATTAGAAATGTTCCTAATCAAAAATAATCGAAGTCGCGCTAAACTCTGAAACGTACTTAATTCCGCGACAAAAATTCAAAACAATAGGGAATAGCATCTTTCGGGCAGATCATGCTGATGAAAATACGCCATGAAGACACAGCGATTATTATTCAAATTTCTCACTAACACTATTCACTTTCACCTGTTTCCGTCATCTTACCGTTGTGACGATAAATTTTCGCCAATTTTCCTTTAATCTTGTAGCAGTTTATGATTAACCTCTAGTTGTATTAGAACCTCACTATTTTAATTTCTTTTATGAATTAGTAATAGATTTCTATCAAGAGGAAATTTTATAACTTCTCCGGAGGACAATCAATGATCAATATTATCAGAAATATACACGTATATTTAACAGAGATCTACAAAATTTACCTTTTATTTACCCAATACACTGGCCATAAACGTATAAAAAGATTCCTGTTCTATTAGATTTTTTGTTTCCAAAATTCTAAATGTAACGATGATTACAAAAGTTGAAAAGATATTAGATTATTACTACAACTTCAACGTATTCCCGACACATTCTTTCATAATCTCTACCTGACCTAATATCAGGAGTATTGCTTGGAAAGAAGGAGGATATACACTAACACAACACACCTAACAGATCGTAACAATAAATGAGGTTAAAATTTTGTTGGACATTTTATTTGGGTGTTACAATCAGCTGGGATAAATCCCAGGCATTCATGTACTACTGCCAGCGATTCACCTACTCCTTTTTTAAGTGTTTCATGTGATCAAAGAGGTGAAAATCGGATGGAGCCAATCCGTGCTGTATGGTGGGTGATCAAACACTTTCCAACGAAAACACTGCAGGAGCTTCTTTGTTACAGCTGTAGTGTGCTGCCGAGGATTGTCATGGAGAAAGACAATACCTGATGACAACATTCCTTTCCGCTTATTCTTATTTGAATACAAATAAGCGGAGGATGAAACGCTGTCTAGGAGGACAATATTTTGCACAGACATCGAGCTGCAGACCAGCGTAGAAACATGGCTGAAAACATAGGCGGCTCCGTTCTATGACGAGGGTATTGGAAAGTTGGTACCACGTTACGACAAATGTCTAAATCGGAGTGGCGACTATGTAGAGAAATAGCGTAACTATGTAAGTACATTTTAAATTAATTTTTTTTTTATTTTCACTGTGGTTTTAATTTCGTGACCGATCGGACCTTGAAAAAATAACTCTCATACGAACATCTGACCAACGAATAAATATCCTTATATCACCACGCACCTTCTTATTCTGATAAAACATAGAGGAAATCATCGCCGGTAATATTCTCGAACTCAAGATAAAAGAGTACGATTGGTTTCTCCTACCAACAAGAAGGAAATTCATCAGTTAAAAGCAAAGCAGTGCAATAATTACATCTAAAATTTTGTAGCCACAGACAAAAACTTCTGAGAAGAAACACATCTATTACAGTACATAATAACTCAATATCCGTTAATGTAAAAATAGCTTCAGAGGAAACAAATCGAGGAAAAAGCAAAATTGTTTGGAAAACACTTGAAATACACACATCAGACAGGAAATGACATATTCCATCTAGAATTTACAGACGATATTGAAAAACAAATTTCATATTTCTAAAACTATCGTTCTTAGAATTATAAGAACTATAAGTACTTTTTCGTACCAAAATGTAACAAATTTAATATTAATCTTTGAATACCATACATTAAATGATTTAAGTAGAATGAAATTTATAAAACGCATTCGCTAGTGGCTTGCAATTTTAACTGTAACAGTTTATTGCATTACTATAAACAATACATATTCCATTTCAATGGAAGTATTCTGTTTCCAAAACCAGAAAGTCAGTTCAACAACTTCTACCATTATGTAAGTCCTTCTGGCTTTCCTCTGCAATATTAAACAATACAACAGCTACACAAAATCGATTTCTTATATTTGAGAACATGTAAATCGAAATTGTAAGTAGACATATACTGTTTACAGAAATACTAACTCGTAAAAATACATGAATAATTTGAAAATTAAAACAAGCATTGTAATCGGAATATCTAAAAGCAGTGCCGACTCAAATTTTATAATAAGAAGAAACTTTCTCGCATGTACAAAATGTAAGCACATAAGAAATTCCATATAACTCTTAACGACTAATTGTTGAAAACTTTCTTCTATCAAGACGTGAAAAATAGTTTTTTCAAACATAAAATTAATGATTCAGATTTTGGTGTGGACTTTTGTTTAAGCCAGTTCAGTAAATCGAATTATTAAAAACACAACAAATACAAATTTATTAGAAATAATTATAACAAATTTGGCAATATTTAACCAAATGAGGTATATTAATTCTGTTAATTCAGTTCTGTAACATTCCAGTCAAAATCCCCTTGCGGCTTGTCTCTCAAATCTTCCTTTCTAAAACATTGTAAGCTAAAATTAAAAAAAAAAATTACAATGAAATTGTAAACTGTACGCCAAGAGTCTCAGAGATATCATTTCTTCCGCTCAAAAAACAAAAATTTCTGTAATATAAATAAAAATGTTTTTAACAAAACGATACTGATATCAAAAAAGGTAAGAACTACATTTCTATTATCAAAATTTGTTATTAATTTAGAATTTTCTTTAAAAAAAAAGTTTATGTAATAGACAACAGTTGTACAATAATAGATAATAAACAATGTTTAAGAGTTCCATATAAAAAGCAAAAAAGAAAATTTGTTACAAAACTCTTACCGGCCCGATTTCATTTATTAAACAACGTATAATATCACATTTACATAAGTATATAACTCTTATAATTATTCTTTTTTTAATAAATGAAATCGGGCCGGTAAGAGTTTTGTAACAAATTTTTCTTTTTTTTGCTTATTATATGTAACGCTTAAACATTTTTTATTAGATATTTATTGTTTATTGCTTAAACATTGTTTTTTTTTTTTTGTTAGTTTATTGTTTTATTTTACTGATTGTTATCTTATGGATTTATTATTAAATTATATTGCTTTTCTAGAACAAACAAATTGAATTTCACGGCCAATTTTTTTTTGTTGATAGTCATATCATTCACTTCGTACCATATTTTTCCATTTTCAATAAAACTAGTATAACCTTTACGAATCAATGATCCGTGATGTAATACTGCACCCTCGATTTCTATAGTTAAATTCGATTTTACCAATCAAATTTATTTTGTTTTATTTATTCCTTTTTTAATAAAACTAGTATATCTCTTGTAAAATAATACTTTTATTTTTTTTAAAGAAGTTATAGGAATTTAAAAAATTGTTTCATCTTCATTACTTTCATTTACATAAGATCATAGTATATTTTGTTTTATATTTTTCAAGTTTTTGTACGCAACCTAGTACTATCAAGTACTGCTATCTAGCGGCGCTATTCGTAAAGGTACCTTAAAAAAATGAATAAAATTACATATTCGATTCCCGAAGTGCATCAAATGGAAAAAAACCGTTTAAAGTAGTAAAAACCCATTTTTTAAAGTATTCTTTATTACAAATCTAATTGAACTGAAATATGTTTTCACGCTTATTTTATTGTTTTCCCCCATTTTCGTTTCAGTGTTAGGTAAGGATATGTTTAGAACTGTAAACGTAGTTCATCGGCTTCGTCGTCTCTTACCGACGAAGTTATAACGAACTCCGTATTCTTACACATCATACATACTCCTAATATCTGTTAAAAGCGGAATATTATTTTTCTGTTTTTGAATAAAATTTATATAAAATAAAGAAACACGTTAATGGGCACGTCAATGCCCATTAACTTCAATATTTTATATAAATAAGTATTAAAAAATACACAAATTTGTAATTTTTTTTTTGTCTTCAGTCATTTGACTGGTTTGATGCAGCTCTCCAAGATTCCCTATCTAGTGCTAGTCGTTTCATTTCAGTATACCCTCTACATCCTACATCCCCAACAATTTGTTTTACATACTCCAAACGTGGCCTGCCTACACAATTTTTCCCTTCTACCTGTCCTTCCAATATTAAAGCGACTATTCCAGGATGCCTTAGTATGTGGCCTTTGTAATAAATCTTGTAATAAATTTGTAATAAATCTTGTAAATTCTACACTTACAAAAAAAAAAAGAATAACATCAACGTTTGAAAATTTTTAAATATACAAACACATAACCACGACATAATAAACGAAATAACACAACTGAAATCTAGTACACTTAATTACCACATCCTAAATATATGGCTTCCGAACTGAAAAAAAAAAACAATCGGCAATAACGTTGACTAATTCTAGAATATAAAACAACTCCACCAGTTAACTAAAGATGGCTGCAGTAGAGGCAAAAACCTAATCACATCATTTCAAAAATGTTATAATAAATTGTATTGTATTTATGCATATTTTTTTTTTTTTCATTTAACAGATCACATTAATTAAATCTTAAATACATATATGTATCATTTATTTTAAATGAATGATCGGTTGCAAAATATTATAGGAATAATTATATAAATATAGTTTGTCTATTTTATTTTTTATCATTTGTAATTATTTCACATTAATTCCCATTTCATTTTTATTAATTCAACATTAAATGATTATAATTGGGGTTTATGTATATATATATATATATATATATATATATATATATATGATGTTCTTGTTGTATCAAGTTTATCATTGCCGATAAATTTAGAGGCGAAGACTATTTATTTTGATTAGAGTCAGCATGTAAGTTATTGTTTATGAATAACTTGATTCATGCGCCGTTATTGTATTGCAACCATCTATGCATATGTATAAATAGATTGCGCTCTGTAATGTACAAGTGGATCGTTCTCGGTACGTACCATCCCCTCACCAACCAAAATTCAGCTAAATGGCACATGCTATGCAATACACAAAGGTAAAGATTGTCCAAACACATTTACCGATGAATGATTTCTGTACCTCTCAGCGTTGAAATTTATCCATCCTGATTAATCAGTAGTCGCTAAGTCCTTTTCATGATTCTTACCTCTTCAACAAATAATTCTACGAATAGATAGAACAGGAGCGGAATAGGATTTCATCTGTAAGTATATAATACAGATGATGTCCCAGACAGTATGAGAACTTGCCCAATCTAGTTTCCATTAGAAAAATCAATTAAATTGAGTGTAAAGGAAATCGTTGAAATTTGATTTATTATAAATTTCATAGCAGCTATAAATAATTAATCTAAACAAATAATAACATAAATAATCAGTAAATACAGATTTAACTTTGTTACGTATGTTATACATACAATATTATAAAGTTAGATACTCGTTGGTAATATTTATTCAGTTAATAAACAAATGTGTGTGTAAGCGATCACGAATTAACTGAATTTGTGTACACAAAAAAAAAATAATCGTATTGCTTAATCGCATTGCTCTCAATTTCTCCCTGCGTCTGTTTATGTGTGAGTGAGAAATTCGTTTTCTCTCCCCAGATGTGGGCTCACCCTATATTTTTACCCTTCAACGTGTTACAAATGTTTAGGAAGTCTAAATATTTGCTTACCAAACTCTTATTTTAAATGGAAATCGCGTTTTAACTGTTAAGTTTTTTAACAAAAAGTATTTTCATCTTTAAGTAATAAAAATGTAACCAAAATGTTAAAAATAAACCTTTCGACTTAATTTTAACATGTTCTATCAGATATGAAGTTTACCGAATAAAAAATCGAGATTTTTTTTAAATCAAAAGTCTTAACGAATTTCAAAAGAAAGAGTAATAGCCAGCCTGTTATCCTACAAACACGAATTTTATGAAAATCATAAAACATAAAGCAGCTCTACGGACGCTAAGTTAATATCCTTTGTTACTTAAAATGTAATACCCAAAAGTTATTGCATTTTTATTTTTTTTTTATTTTAGTATTATGAATTACGACACGCTATATATGTTGTTTACGCCATTCTAGCGTAAAGTTATTTTCTACGAATTCCAAGCTAGGGTGGGTCTCGTTGTCTTATTACAGGAATGTTAAATTTCACTTTGTTCCGAATTTTTGTGTTTGTCAGAACTACCTGTTTCTATTATTTGTTCTTGTGTTCGACCCTCCCTCCGTCATCCTTAGTGACCGCGTCCATTCTTCTATAAAATTATTTTTGACTACCCTTTTCATACACCCGTTATTCTTTCGTCCCCTTACTAATCCATGCACACATCTCTTGTCTTTTACACACAATCTCTCCTGTCCACTACCTGGATCTGGTTTCCCCCTTTTTCTTTCGCCATCTTTTCGGCAGAGTAGATCGAACATCTCACCAGTGCAGTCGCCTATGGCCATACTCTCCTGCAAACTTTGTGGTAACATTCTCATTCAAGCAGAATCTCAAAACTCGTCACTACACATCTGAGATTCTACGCATCATTCTACCACCAAACCACATCAAACCTCTGTATTCCTGATACACCAGTGCGGACTACGCCCAGGATTACATATGTATTCATCTGTACTTGCTTTTACGAGTTCATCTCTTGCTAATATTTGTGTGTGATACAGGCAAGTGCAAATTATTCATATTAAACGTTTATGTTATCCTTGTTCATGTGTAGCCCATTTTATGGGTTATTAAATGCAAACTATCGTTCTTATCAAATCTACTTTTAATTTAAACACTACTTCAGAATTATAAAACTTATGTGCGATATATTTCATATATTATTATTGATAACTATATTTCGTGTTGTTCATCAAAAGTTCGTCTTCAAACGTCAGTTACTCAGGGCAAATTACCTTTACTTGAAAGGTTTATTGCAATCAACTCTATCGTTTAATCTAATTTAACTTGTTAATCGCCGAGATTAATTCTTATCTATTCATGCACTGAATTCATATTCTCTTAAATTAATCTAAAGAAAATTACTCCGGATATGAAGTTATGTTTTTGTGCTTCTTTGTAACTTAATACTTTCAAGAAAACTTACTATTAGAATAAATTCTATTTATATTATTATTTATTTTAATGTGATTATATTGTGATTTAACGCCTTCTATACTGAAAATTATTGTAAACAACTCTCTTATTTTCCGGCTCTGTTGCACTGTGTATTAATAAAGGTTTATTCATGTATTTTTGTATTTAACAGCATTATTCATTTGTTAATTCAGCTGATATATTAAGTAGTATTAAGTCATGCTAATTTCATAATTTCTTGTTATGTTTTAAGATTATAATTATAACATAAATTCATTTGGTACACTTTCAATAAAGTCCAATTTCTTTTGGCAAATACTAGCTGTGTGTTTTTTGTTAACTTTACCCAACATATGTGTTTCAAAAAGAATGATAGGATGGATGAAACGACAGGAGAAAAAATGTTAGACCCTTGCCAGGAATTAAACGGCTAAAGTCCGTATTCAAATAAGTCCGGCTGAATTATAACATTGGGGCAACAGGTTCCTAGTGGCGTCCGTCGGCACCACTAGGAACCTGTTGCCTCGTTCCGATTCTGAATACGGACCCATTAATTCAATCGCCACATGCTTCCAATACCTTGTAAGCGTCCGAAGCCGCTGATTGTCTGTAGGAGGGTTTGGCTCTCGTTTGTAGCAGGATAATGTGCGGCACTGCCGGATATATTGTCGAACGTCCTTCAAATAAATAATTAAGGCCCTGCAAATCGTAATATTGGCAGATCATCCGCCAGGTCTCTTCTGCTCCGAGTGACCGGCTTATGGTAGTGTCGTATGACCGCCGAGCGGTTGCCAGGTGGAACGTACACTCCCACTGGTCGGGGTTCTACCCTAGTAGTACGTCCTGCTGTTCACACGATGCCGCCATCATCCACTCTGGCGTGAGTGCCCGAGGCCGAATTTGCATTCTGGAGCTTCTTGTGCCTCTCGCACCTGTTCAAAAAGAGAAATGGCGACGTCTTGCAATCGAGTTGTTATAACTATAACTAGGTGGAATATAACTATTCCACCCTCTTCTTGGCCGCGTTAACTTGGATGCAATCTTCTTTCCTCTCGCACCATTGTAATATTTTCTTTTTCCGCCGGTTCTCTTGAAAACAAGTTTGGCAGTTCATTCTCCCGGCCAGGGCAATGCTCTAATGTAAACTTGAAACTTTGAACCAATAAGATCCAGCGAACATATTGTTTTCTGCCCGATCGCCTACTTTACCTCGACATGGGCACTTGATTTTAATTTGCCATAGTGATTTCATGAAATGTTAGTAAGAAAATATAATTGGACCAGGTGGATTGGGCCTAGTGGATCAAAGACACCAGCTATTATAGATAAAATATTTCTTTTAGTGTAGATGTTAGTATCATTGAAATGAGTAATTTGGTAAAATAATGTATCTGAGGTGTTATTTCAAAGAATCCCTAACGTTCATATACAATGCTCTTGAAAAGAGATGGAATAGAAGAGTTATGATCAAGGGAAGCACTGGTGGGACTATACTATCGTAATAGTTTAGAGATATCAGTTTTTAGTTGAATGACCAAGTTGTCTGCACCTGTAATAAGATCAACATAAAAGTCATTTTGAATAGCCTTGCAAGCTTGTGAATAATTAATTTCATTTTCATTAGCTGTCTGTATTAAACAAAGTGTGGCTAAAAATGGCGCACAAGCAGTTCCATAAGTCACTGTACATAAAGCATAATGCCTTAATTCCTGATCTGGAGTCACACCATAATATGCACTGTAAATCTGAATCATTAGGTGTAACTAAAACCTGTCTATACATTTTTGCTATGTCTGAAGTAATGACATATTTATATGTTCAAAATCTAACCAATAATGAGAAGAAGTGTTGTTGGACTACAGGACAAACTAATAAAATATCATTAAGAGAAAGACCATTAAGAGGTTTTAGCCAAACCATCAAAAACTGCACGAAGCTTAGTAGTCAAACTGGATGGTTTGAATATTGGATGATGCGGTAAATAGCACAAATTGGATTGCTTAATTAATTAGTCGTCAGAATTAAGTGATGACATGTGTCCCAAATCTAAATTCATGAATGAATGTAGAGTAATCTCTTTTAAGGTTAGTCATTATTTAGTTGTTTCACTGGAAGAATCTAGTATGAACAGTAAGAAAGGAGTCACCCAATTGAATGTTATCAGATTTTTGTTGTAACGACACTATAGATACCTTACTTGTGAAAAATTTAATTAAAAATTTTTTTTGCACATAGAATTTTCATAAAATGAAATATCAGTATTGATCTCTTCAATCATCCAAACATTTTCAATTATATTTGAAAGATTTGCAGTCTTTAAGAGAAAAGAATGATAATAGAATTATTGTCTTTACCAATAATAGGAAGACAATCGCTAAGGACGTACTCTAGCTTGGTTTCTTGTATAATAGGATGTTTAGAATTTTGAATAAATTACGCAGGGAGAATAAGGTTAAGGTAAAATTGAACTGTAAAAAGCACATATCACTTGTTACATTAAAATTAGGATCTGCCAAAAATAAGTTATTAGGTAAACTAAGATGTGAAATGTTAAAGGTATATGGAGGAAGACAGTCAGTTATGTTTGACAGAATGGCACATTGCACCTTAAATGAAAAATCCATATAAAAAGATTGCAATGAAATTACAACATTATATTAAGTGAATTAACTGCACGAATTATTGCTCTAATGGGAAGATTAATTTTTATAAGTAGAAACCTTAACCTTTAGGCAAATTTAAATGTACAGAAATTCACTTGACTTTCTGAATCTAACAAGACTCAACACGTCAAACATCACCGTGAACATTGTTTGCACACATATTCCATAGATAAAATTAGGTTTTTGTCTACTTGCAATTTAAATGAAAAATAGTTATTATCAGACTTGTCTTTAAATTTAAACTCAATAAATTCATCCATATGAACAAGAGTGTTATGTTTCTGAGAACAGAGTTTTTAAATATTAGAAGAATGACATTCTGTGACCAAATGTCCTTAAGACAACAATGGTTATGTCTCAAAAGTTCTTGATCATTGGATAAATTTAAAAAATCCTTACAAATGATGATTATAATTACAAAATAGACATTTATTAAAATTAGATTTTGAATAACTTAAGTATTTCCCTTATGTTTATTAATATTTGAAGTGAATCCTTTAGTAACGAATTAGGTAGAAATTAAATAACCACCCAAGACCATATTCAGATTCTCCAAAATAAAAATGTTATAGAGGGATCCACCTTAAAGTATTTACCATTCGGCAAAAAAACCAACTGTCAGTAGTGACAGTTTCAGAAACCAAGACAGCCGGCTGTGATCGTCCTTCTTCATCTGAAATTATTAAACCGTCATCTTTACCGACTTAAGTACGAGTATAAGAATTAAAGAGTACGAGTTTTGAGAATCTATAATGCAATTGGGTTCATCAAAATTGTTTATATATATATATATATATATATAAATCTAAATTTACATTTCCTCAAAACGAAAAGAGAATTTCATCGACACGTGTACGTTTCAGTAAAATAAAAATCATGACAAGAATAAATTTACTGAAAACAAGGTAAATCCATGCTGCTCCTTTTTTTCACATGTTCTTAAGGTATGAAATTTCAAAAAAACCAATACAACTTTGTATCTCTTCAGAGAAGTGACACTTCCAAATATTGGACGATCGCAAAAAAGTTGATAGACGAAAAAAGGGAGCAACAGTCTTCGCTACTCGATTTAAAAATTGAGCGAAGCACTAATAAGCTAGTAATCCATTAAAGCCATTAAGCCTTACTTTCTTATCGATTTTTTTTTAATTTTTTGTTGAGCCTACACTTTTATCAATGATAAAAGTGTAGGCTCATTGATCTGCAACTTTGAGTTCTTTGTCTTACTGTGTCTAATTATATGAAAAAATTACTTTATTTAGCAGAAATTTCCACACTTCATCAGGACCAGATTTTTTGCAAAGATTGAGAACAGTACTTTTAACGTTGATAGTGGAACTTTTATTTTATTGTTGCTTTGGGGTTTAAATTATTTTAGCGGAAAAGAATTCCAATTCTGTATCATGACTGGAATAAGACACAAAATCATCCTCAGGTACACAATTCATTTGACTCTATCTCGTCATCGACAGACTTTTCATAACAAAGCTAATTTGCAGTATAATTTTTGTTTGTTCCGACACGTAGATATAAAATCTTTACCAACCATATCAATAAACTTCATAATTTCATAAACTTCATGAGACAAAAATTTTAAATATAAAAGAAAAAGCCTAGTTTTAATTTACACACAAAAATAAGAAAATTTTAAAATACGAGTAAATGATATGTAACAATGATAAACATAGTTTTTGTTTCCTAATTTGCAATATATGATTTTAATCTGTTTTTTTATGCTAAAAGCGAATATGAACTCAGAATCTTTCCATCACCCACCATTTTTTAATTTTAATTAAAGGATTTCTTTTCATTTTTCAACGTGTGGTTCGAATTTTAAGCTCCTATATTGTATTTTGTTACCTCATTTTTTATTGTTTAAATTTTTAACGTAATTTGTAGCTACAAATAAACAATACTAGACAAAGAATTAAATCATATCATAGTCACATATTATGACATCATATCTAATACTGAACCGTGAACCTTCATGGACAAGAATAATCATGTCTGTGGAGGTCAAATTATGTAGCTGAAAGCACACCTGTGTTGTTTGTATTAAGCACTGGATTTAGGAATGAATTAATTTTGTTCAATCTTAATGCTGTCTTAAGTTTGTTAATAGTGCAGTGTCATAACGCCTCGACATAATGTAAATGATGTGGATGCCTTTTGCTATGTATGCTATGAGTTTACCGTAAAATCAAATAGAAAAACATTACACCTTTAATTAAAAAAGCATATCGTTTGTACTTTCAGTGAAAAATTGGTGATCAGGATAAGACATGGGCTCCTTATATAGTATGCACTAAATGTTCTGTATATTTAAGAGGATGACTGAAGGGTACACGGAAGGCTTTGTCATTTGGGGTACCTATGGTTTGACATGAACCAAAGGATCATGTAACCGACTGTTAAGTTTGTTTAACAAATGTATGAAATTTCTAAAAATCTAAACATACTGAAAAAAATGTTCTTCATTGCAATCTGCTATCAGGCACAGACCTGATTGCAGAACTGGAATAATTTCACTATGAGGTACAGACCTCATAATGGAATTATTCCAGTTCCTGAGCCACCGGTGAATGTATGTTTCGAAAGCAGCGATGAAGAATCAATTTTGATTTTGAATTATCTTCCAATAAGCCACACATCTTATACCACAAGATGAATTAAATGACTTGGTTAGGGATTTAAATTTATCAAAAAATCAAGCTGAACTGCTTAGATCAAGACTGCAAGGTTGGAATTTACTTCAAAAAAATACAAAAATTTCGGGCTTTCGAAACCGATAAAAGAACTTTTTCAATACTTTATTAATGAAAATAATTTGGTTTATTGCACAAATATTGGTGAGCTTATGTTACAGTAAGGACAAGTTCATAAACCTGAGGACTGGCGCCCTTTCATAGATTCGTCCAAGTATAGTTTAAAAGTGGGACTACTACATAACGGAAAAAATATCATTCGATACCAATCACTTATGGTATTAATTTAAAAGAGACATACGATGTTATGAAAGACGTTCTTGAAAAATTAAATTATATAAACATAGCTGTAACATATGTGGTGATTTGAAATCTATAGCTATTTTGTTAGGCATGCAGTTAGGCTATACCAAGTACATGGGTTTTCTTTGCGAACGGAACAGCCGCGCTAGGGATAAACATTATGTTACCAAAGAGTGGAAGAAACGAGACAACTTAACTGCAAATGGAAAAAAAATTATTCACGAGCCCTTAGTTGAACCCAAAAAAAATATTTGTACCCCCTCTCCATGTAAGCTAGGACTAAGAAAATGTTTTTTAAAAGCAATGAAGAAAGATAGTCCCGGATTTTTGTACATCAGGCAGAAATTTCCGAATGTAAGCGAAGGAAAAATTAAAGAAGGAATATTTATTGGTCCTCAAATAAGAGAGTTGGTCAAAGATGATGTATTAAACATAATGTTAAATAATGTAGAAAGTGCAGCATGGACTTCATTAAAAGACGTTTGAAAAATTTTCTCGGCAAACAAAAATCTGACAATTACCACGACATTATTAATCAACTTCTTACTCCATACAGAGCTATGGGATGTAATATGACTTTGAAAATACATTTCCTCCACTCACATCTGGTGTTTTTCCCGGTCAACCTCGGAGACGTAAGTGACGAACACGTTGAACGTTTCCACCAAGATATTTCGGTGATGGAAAGCCGTTATAAAGGGAAGTGGAATACTAACATGATAGCCGATTACTGTTGGACATTAATTCGGGATGTGCCCGAGACTATTTATAAAATAAAATCATCAGCGTAATCATTCTAACAGAGGTATGGCAATGCAAAATTATAAACTTTACAGATTTTAACAATATTTTCCCTTAATTTTTTTTGAAGCGTAATTTATTTAAAACTAAGAGTGATAGAAAAATTGTATTTACAGATCTGTAATTTACGCAGGAAAGCGATTCAAGAAATGGTATCACAGAGAAACATTTAAAAAATTTTTTTATCGGTGTAATTAAATAATAAACTGCAGTGAGACTTCTAAAATCGATTTTTAGTGAAACTCGTCTCTAAAATAATAAAACCTAAACATTAATATATAAGTAAAACTCATTAAAAACAAAATATTTGTTATATTATCCAATAAAATAAACTCTTTTCAGTTAGATTCGTCTATGAAACAATTCAATGAACTTACGTTAACGGATATCGCATTAACGTCTCATAGTATCAGTACTATGAGACTGGTATAATCATTCAGGCGCGGTTAACAAAGCGGAAACAACTTCAATCGTACGTTACAACTCAAAACTCTTATTAGTGCTGCTTGTAAGGGAATTAAGGTGTAACAACATAGTCTGTAAGATTGACGTTTCCACATGAGGCTGATATTTTGATTAATATTCAGGTTGACATCAATAAGTCTCATTTTGAGATACTTTCGGCCGTAAATAATTTATATGTTACTTTGGGGTCGAAATAGATCAAAATGCAAATAAATCAAATCTGTTTTCTACGATTTTTTTCAAATCTGGTGACTCGTTCACAGAAGGCGAAATTAAAAAATTAGATTAAAAATTTCTCCAACTTGAATTTATAAATTTGTAGTGATTTTTTAAAAGACTATCTTGTTTTCAACGAAATTATGAAATAAAACAAAAATTTTCTTTTCCCTAAAGTTTTATTTCGTAATATTTTATGTTTTGAGAACTAATTCTACGTTGTGTAATAAAGTTGGAATTTTTACATAAGTTGAATGATTTCTAAGCGTTAATACCTTTTACAAGTAAATTTTAAAGCTTCTTGTAAATTAATAGGTAATATCAAGAGCACAATTAACATGAAACTTAACATAAAAAGAACAAAGATACATATTTACGTAGGCTAATTTTATAACTTTTACTTCCTAACTCAAACAAAAATACGTAGCTGTTGCTGTTATAAAGCCACCGTACATAATCCTACTTCTCTCATGTATAATGTTGTTTTTTTACTTTTAATTAAAAAAATTCTGAAAAAGCATTTCAGTTCTAGATTGGTTTTTACTTGATATCTAAAAGGTGTTCGGTACTTATGCTTACAACATAGTTTTTCTTTCTTTATTCGAATTATTGCGTTTTTTAAAGATTACAATAATATTCTCCCGTTATAATAGCTTTTGGTAACGTAATTGACAAAAACCTTCGTAAAATTATTTATCAATGACAAAAATTTTTATCATCATTTTTTATCACTTCGCTATTAAATATATTTTGGCTTAATTCTAAGAGTATTTTGGAGTAATTTGAGTTACGAATACGGAAAACATGATTTTACTTAATTACCCCCTAAACTAATTTCTATGATGAGATCTTAATTAAATTCCACTTTAAAAAAATAGTCACAATTACAGAAATAAGATTCATGAAATATCCTTTAAAAACTGAAAAATAAACGAAATTTAGGGAGTAGAAACGTCCAATAAAATGTAATGACATAACACTTCTACATATTTAAAAAATCTGATGTAGACACCACATAACTTCCTTGTACGCCTATTAAATTACATAAACACATTTTTTTTTTAAATGAAAAGTACATAGAATTTTATTTCATTAATAACTTTTGATATTTTTTATATTTTTTTTTTATTGTTATTATTGAATTATTATTTATTGTAAAAATATTTTAACAATCAGAGGTTAATAATTATTAATAAATCAAAATATTTAAATTAAAAAAAAAAAGTTAAAAAAAGGAGGTGAAGTCGGATTCGAACCGTTGTTGCGAATTCCTGTAAGATCCAAATATTTCATTAATTAAAATTTTATTTGGCTATAACTTTAAAACCAATGGAAATAAGTACCACTTATGATATATCGTTGAAAATCTTACAAGAAGGGTTTATTACTGCAGTTAAGAAAAAATCTAAAGTCCAAATGTTTTGAATTTTTGGCTTTTTTGAACACTTTTGGTCCAGTTGATTGCAATCAAAAGGAAAAGTGCACAATTAGATGTTACAGCAGTCCTAAATCCAAAATTTCAACATCCTACAACTAATAGTTTTTGAGTTATGCGACATTCATACGAACAGACGTCATGCCGAAAATGGATTCAGGGATGGTCAAAATGGATATTTCCGTTAAAATCTGAAAACCGAAATTTTTCGGTTCTACAACGTTCTTTCAAGTTCTACAACGCTTAAATTTGTAATTTTGCCACTCTTTAACGACTACCCAAAATTGAGAAAACTTTCATAGAGAAAAATTGGATCTTTTGCTATATTTTACCCAAAGATGTGTGATAAGATTGCCTACAGCCGAAAAGTTTTTCCTGATGCGACGTTTTTGTATCAAACCGAATATTGATCAGAATATTAGCATATTATCGTCTATTAATAAAAACAGAAAAGTAGTTTTTTCTTTGACAACATTGGGCATTTTCTAAACTATCTTAATAACTTTTAATGGTTAAATTTACTTAAAAAATTGAAATTAATTAAATTTAAAAAACTGCGTAGTAATAGTTTTTATATTATTAACACTCGAGTTGATTTTAAAATAATTTAAAAGTACAGTACGTTAGTTCTAAAGAGAAAGCTCTAATATACGATTGAGTTTATCTTCCACCCCGAAATTTATCATTATTTAAATAGAAAATTTAAATGTAACGTCTCTTATACAAAAGAGAATGTCCAGACTGATTCACTGACTCATAACCAACGTACAACCAAAACTATTATAGGTAGAGAGTTGAGAGTAGGCGTGCACTAAGAAAGGATTTTGCAAAATTTTTATTTTAAGAGGTTCAAATCGATAAAAAACTAAAATTCGTGTTAAGAACGCTATCTGTTGGACGTAAAAGCAACATACTCTATACTAAATATTTTACGATTCCATTGCAATGTTTCCGATATGTACGTTCGCTATAGACTTAAAAACTACTGGACCGATTTACGCGCGGGGAAATAGGGAGAAAGGGAAAAATCGAAAAAGGTAAAAGGGAAGAGAGGAAAAGGTAAAAGGGAAGAGAGGAAAAGGAAAGAAGGGGAAATGAAAAAAAGGGAAAACGGGGAAAAGGAAAAACGGGAAAGGAAATGGAAAGGGAAAAGAGGAAAAAGGAAATAGGGGAAGAGGAAGGGGAAAGGGAAGTAATGGAAAGAGAAACAGAAGAAGGAAAAGGAAATGGGAGAAAACGGGATGGGAGCGCGAAGCGAGCCATGACCCTCTGATCGTGACGGGAAGCGCAAGTAACCATAGAGCACGAGCGAAGCCGCGATGGGGATGCTAGATATAGGATTGTAATAAATTTTTTTTAATCTTTATTGGACTTTTATATTGAACTATTTTAATTCATCATAAAATGGTTTGGTCTAACAAATATTGTTCAATTTTCTTATCTTCCTTTTTTGTTTTCCTATATTTAAGTTTTGGGCAACAATTCATTATTTATCGTATATTCCTTCAGTATTTTTCATAAAAACGTTTATTTTCCGTTTTACCAGGATTTAATGAAAATCTAAATATAATATTGTTGTTTAAATATTTTTTTATTTATAAAAAAATAAGTTTGCCATAAAAAAATCATTGCGAATGAAGCTACATCTATATTGTGGGGGAAGTCGCGACGAGGTATGCTAATCATTCTATAAAAGATACGTAGATGACATTCTAGTATGTGCACAGGAACAAGATACTTTAATATTAAAAGAATTTAATCTGTTCAATGAATATATACAACTTACAAAGGAAGTTGAGATTGACAATAGCACAAACTTTTTGGATTTAACAATAACTTATTTCGATTAGAAACAAAAAGGTATATAAAGCCAACATCTTCAGGCAGATACCTAAATTTTCCTAAATTTTTCGACGGGGTACGCTATTTTATTTTTATAATATAAAAACATGCACCACTCGTACAAGGCACACACAAAATAATAAAAATAAAACAATACTTTAATTTTACATTCAGTTCAAAAACATAATTTTGTTTATAAATATGTTTTTGTATCTGCTGGAATTACAGAAGGGAAAGGATCAAGGTAAAAATCGCTTCGCTCGATACATAATCTACTACAATCAGGAAAAGTTATAAAAATGAATAGTTGTAATTTAAAGCGTATGCAAACTTTATATAATTTAAGAACGTTTATGCATTTTTTCTCCCTTAACATCCCTTATTTATTAAGAAATTGACGACGAGCTAAGCGTATAAACCATTTACAAGTTAAACTACATATTCTTAGGCTCAAATTATCCATGCCACTTTTTATCCAGATTTTATTGATCGATTATAACTGCATCCATAGTGAATTTTTCGTTTTTGATCATAAAAAAATTGTACCCTTCCGTAGTCTATTAAAGCATTAATACAGCTCAGTACATATATAAGCTTCCTGATAAAATACCATTGGATGACCTGGAAAAAAATAGCGTGCATAAAACGGGTCTTATGACCCTTCACCGCAGACTTCATATTACAAATTAATAAGCCTGTGTTTTGTTTTAGTAATGTTAATAAAAAATCCAATCTTTATTATTCACCACATCTATATATTTTTTATGACAGTTTAGTTATATTTTTTTACTTGTGTGGATGATTTAATTCCGCAGATAAAATGAACCTTCACGGAAACAAATTTATTATGTGCCTCTCTCTCATTCTTTCCTTCGATTTCTCTGTCTATACCATTTATTACACAACAAATAAAAATAACCTATCCAATAATAATAAAACTTAATTGAGTTTTAAACGAAAATAGGCTGTAAGAATTATTTATTTTCAACATATTATGTGGAGCAATAGCTTTCAATATGAATTGAATTATGATAACATTTATTTCTATCATTTAATCACAACGTGTTTCTATATACATTCTCAAATAATTATTCTCATATTCTTAAGTTTTCATTCTTAAATAATTCTCATTTTTTATTACTAAAAAAATTTTTTATGTTAAAATAAACTTGTTTTCTTTGAACAACTTAGTTTTATTATTGGTTTAGTTTGTTATAGAAAATTAAAATGATGGGGAATTATAACCCATTAAAGGGAAAGCCTCTTTGGAAGAAACATCAGGTGAAATTTTATTTTTTTTTTGCAAAAAAGTAAATAAAAAATTCTGATGTGGACCCCACATGACTTTCTTGTACACCTGTTAAATAAATTACATATACACATTTTTTTGCTACACTTCATTTAAACTTGTTTCATTTGAAAGTGAGATACGAACCTCCAATTCTTTAATAAAGTGGACAGTTACACAATTGCTGAAATGTTAGTTTTTATTAGCATTAAACATTTATGCAATTAATAATTCAACAGTCTTACATGAAATATTAGAATAGACTAAAAGTCCCTTTGTTTCGTGTAAATAAAATTTGATAACAATTAAACTACTCGTTTAGTGAACTTCTGTATACTGTTTACAAATGTTAATATTGACCTTACGATGTAAAATATTCAGTTTTTGCTTACTTCTGCTGTGATCTATTTTAAGCTAACTGCTAATTAATAATATTCTGTTTTGGGCAAGAAGCAAGGATGAGTAGTCGGGAGAGAAGCAGTGATTTCCAAAGAAACGGTGGTTATGTAAAGAGACTTTTTCTCAGAAATAAATGCGGTTAAGAGCAGTAACTGAGGCCTTGGAAGATAACTGAGGCCTTGAGCGACGTTTCCGATAAATAAATAGTAAACGCGACTAGTGAATCAAGTCGTAACCAAGGAAGAGTTAGACCAGTGCGGAAGCAAGGGGATAAAAGACCGTCTTGAAGGAGACTCACAAGATCTAATAGGTCTTTCAACAAGTTCTAGAAACAACCAATTCAGTTTAAAAGGTATTTTCGTAGGTGATGGTGTGTTTAGCGCAAGTAAACAGTTAAAATCATCTCAAAAGCGGAAGTCGGTTAAAAAGAAGTTGTCTCCATCAAAAAATTAGATGCCCTTAAGTAAGAAGACGGACAGATTACAGCATTTCGTTATGGGGTTAAAGGTCGGTAAGGACGAATAGATTTGGTCTGTATTGCAGCCGCCGGCTAAAAGATTAGTTTCTGAAGTAGTGAAGCGGCCTGATTCGAATAAGAATGGTTCTAAACCGAAAATAGTTTTAATAGATAAACATGAGGGTGTTACATTATCATTGTTAAAAATGAGTTGATAGACAAGCTCGACGGTAAGAACATGGACTTAAGAATGGTGAATATTAAAAAAAAACCCAAAGGGATTCGTATCTTAGCTGACGATAGCGAAACAAAGCTTAAGATTAAGAATATTGAAGGAATCAAAACGTTTACAGTTAAAACGGTCGTTGCGAGGTCTCTTCGTCCTCGCATGATTATATATGAGGTGCCCAGAGAAGCGGGTGAGAAAGAGTTCATCGATGCACTGAGGTCTCAAAACACTTCGTATTCTGCGAAAGAATTCAAGGAATTATTCAAGTTATCTCTAAAGCAGGTTAAAGGGACTGTTGTAATTTTCACTTCGTAGTCGAGTGTGACAAACGATTGAGAGCTGCTTTCATGAAAAACGGTCGGGTTTTTATTGACCATCAGTCCTGTAAAATTCTCGATTTCTTAAAGGTGAGCCGCTGTTTTAGATGTTCAGGTATTGGACATGTGGCGAAGAACTGCAAAGAGCAGGAACTTTGTTCATATTGCGGTAAAGGGGAACATTATTCGAAAGATTGTCCCGTTAAGAAGACCCACGGAATTCCTTCGTGCGTTAACTGTGTACGAGCCGGAAAGCAGGCTAATCATAATAGCCGGTAGGAAGAATTTCCTGCCTACAAGCGGGTGCTTGAATTTTTAGAAATCGGAATAGACAGTTAGATTACAAACAGTCCCCCATGGGTCAAGGTGGGTAAATTTTAACAAAAATAAAAATTAAGGGAGACCAAAGAAACAGCGGACGATGTCGGGTATAGGTCGTCGCTCTGTTTAGGGGCCGATTCAGAGAGGGAACCTGATGGAGACACCAATGACAGGATGCGTACCAGTTGCCGCCTCAGCCAAGGGGAAAAAAGCTTCCCTATGTGGTTTTACACGGTCTTTATGGTTTTAGTAAGGCCACTACAGAAGTAATTGGCTTCAAAGGCTCCTTATAGGGTTCCGAAGCCTTCTTAATATATTCACCTGCTCTATGTAGCTGGTGATACTTGGTGTTTCTCTCCACTTGAGTTCTTACGATGTCTGTGTCTGTGCGTTGGCAGGGTCTGTACCCGTGTGTGTGGGCGTGTGGAGTGTGTGTGTTTGAGGAGGTTTTATGTGCCTGTGGGAGTGTTTGTGCTTCGTTGAAAATGTGTTTGATATCCTTTTGTGATGTGCTGTGTTTTGTGATGCACTTGATGATATGGCTTTGATGTTTCCTTGTAGTGACCAATTTGTTTGTGGGGCGTTAACCCTCTCACTTAAGTAATTCTCTACTAGCTGTTCCAGGGGGGAGGGTTGCCAGGGGTGGAGGTTTAGTCGGTAGTGCCCAGGTACACATACGCACTTAATAACATCCCATCCTACAGAATCTGTTGAGATACGCTGCCTGAGCATATGTTGTTTTTCTGTGTTTACTGCCATTTATATTTCTTTAGCTTCGAAATAGCTGATCTGCAAGATCTTTACTCCGGAGCAGCTACTTCATCTTTATAAACAGGACAGTTTCTCGATCAGTACGAATGCTGACCTTTGCAGTTGACGCAGACAACTTTCAAACACCTTGAATGGTTCCCTTACATGAGTCTCTTCATCACACACCCACATTTGCAGTTTCTCACATCGAACCGCGGTGTGGCTAAATCGCTGGCATTTGAAGCGATTGCATAGGTTTCAGCACGAAAGCTCGCACATTCAGACGATGTATACTTGGGCAAAATTTCTCCAGCTCTGTCTATTAAAAGTGAGGTCTTGAGAGGCAGAAGGTAAAACATTCCTTTTCATCTTCAGTCTTTGGCACTCTATTACTCCCGGCGGTGACAACTCCTTTACAATTTCCTGCTCTGTACAATTAAGTAGATCTCGACAAACCATAACACCCTTTGAGATATTGAGGGTACTGTGAGGATCTATACGTATAGCAAATTCACCTATTTTCTTTAATCCAAGAATCTTCTGCAACTGGATGTAGCTGGTCATTTCGACGTAAAGACCGTTGAAAGTTTTACGTAATTCCTTTACTTGGCCTCCAGCGCAATTAGTTATTTCACGAGCGATAAGAAAAGAGCTTACCCTCACAAAATTACCCCTTTCTCTTGTAATTACCAAGCACTTAGGTTTTTGTGAACTGTTCTTGAAGACACCTCTCTACAGACCCTTCACCTCATGACGTATTCTTCCTAACTGATGACCCTTCTTTCGTTTCATTCCTGTCGACACGCTAAGGAGGTTGTTTACGTAAACCCTCTGCCACGACAGATTGTTCAACTTGCATGAAATTTTTATCTCTTCTGTAGCAAGGCTAGCTACCGGGATACACCCCACTCCGAAGCAACCAAACCAAGAGGTCCGGCCCGGTACTCCAGTAGAACCGACATATGTCCTGGCAGAGAGCGGATGCGCAAACTCTTTACTGACTCCAGTCTTCTACTCACTGAAGCTTTCAGGACTCCCATGCACCAACAAACATGGGTACCTTACTACATGCTTGCCATCACGGGGAGCATGTGGACAACGGAAGGGTCTCAGTTACACCTGCCACATCGCCCTGACCGCCCCATCGCCAGCCTGAAAATGGTATATATCCACTTCAAAAATCTTTTCAAATATACATGATATGCAGGTGGCCGAAAAGGCCAGTCGTTATATTCACCTGTACATGGAAATAGATCAAAAGAAACTTATAATTTTTTTTGGGTCTATGCTCCAAGGTCAAATTATTATCATTTTTATAAAAGAACTGTCGTTGGTAGTCGCTTACTAAACCCAAATTTTCCAGTAAAATATAAGTGCGAGAATAAAGCTTGAATATTTAACGACAACCGATAGCCTAAATATTTTTGGTTTTTAATATTTTATTTACCAATAAAAGAAAGTCACCAACATCTCTTTGAAGGAATTTCATGCAGCAAGTTCTCATTAACAAAGCTCAACTTCGTAAGTTGAGCTTAAATTTAGCTTAAATAAAATATACGAGTAAGTGCTCTGGAGTAGGCAAGAATCATCATACATATACTCAGACTTGTTTTGTACTCTTACTTACACACTTACCACCCACTTCTTCAGTTAATCATGAAACCTTCGATTCTTTAGTCCATCAATTCATAAACAAATTTATTAATTATTTTATTAACCATGAATTATTAAACTTTTAAATAAAAATAAAGTGTCTATTGTGCATTTTCACCAGTATTAGATCAAAATTAGTCTAGATCCCAAAATCTGTTAAATTAAAATGTTTTGATCATATCAATTTGAAATCTGCTCCTAAATTTCAATAAGAAACGAAGTGCGTAGATATAGAATGTTGTGTTGATTAGTGTGTAATTAATGAACGTCATTAAACATGTACACGATTTATTTATATATTATATAAAAGAGATCTAAAAAACGTTCAGTGACTTTAAAAATTGTATTTTTACTACTTTAACTCATACTAAAATTAAAATGTAACTTTTTTTTAATAGTTTAGAATATAATTAACAAAAAACCTATTAAATGTAAACTTCATTACATTAGTAAATTATTTATAATTATTGTTATTTATCAGTCTAAATATGCGAATTTCAAACAACCCAAATCAACGACGTTATAACAGGAGATCATAACTGTTTTAATTAAAATTAGCAACAAAAAGTTAATTGCGTAATAAATTTCTTCAAAAAAATTCAATGATTTCTTAAGATTTTCATAACACTAATTTTATTCGTTTGATTGCATTCAAGCAAGTCTACGTGTTCATAGGGTTGGTATAGTGGTGAACGCGTCTTCCCAAATCAACTGATTTGGTAGTCGAAAGTTCCAGCGTTCAAGTCCTAGTACAGTCAGTTACTTTTGCACGGATTTGAATACTAGATTGTGGATACCGGTGTTTTTTGGTGGTTGGGTTTCAATTAACTACATACCTCAGGAACGGTCGAACTGAGACTGTACAAGACTTACACTTCATTTACACTCATACATATCAATCCTCATTCATCCTCTGAAGTATTATCTGAAAGGAAATTACCGGAAGCTAAACAGTAAAAAGCAAGTAGGTCTACGTGTTCGAAATATGTAATCCAAGTTTGTATTTACTTACCAAATATTTCTTTTGTGAAAGTTATCTGTTCTTAACACCAGAGTAATTCTCAATTTATATTTAGTAATAATAATAATAGATTCCCAAATTCTCGTTGGATTTTATTATAATGATACTTAAATTTAAGTAGCAATATAATATCTTGAAATTTTTTTAAAGTACATTTTTAAAAGATTCAGACTATGGCCTCTCGGAAAAGAAACAAGTCACTCCAGCATCAGTTAGTTGTCTAACGGCGTGAAAAGCATCAGTTAGTTGTCTAACGGCGTGAAAGGCAATCAAATTACTTCTTTTGAGAACGACAAGATATATATATTATGAATAAATACACACAGTTTCCCCTTAAGTCGTAACTAATTCCTAATAAAATTTTATGCACTATGATTTGATGATCATCGATTGAGAATAAAAGATAATGTGCAAGGCATAAAATCGGGGTAAAGATAAGGTAAAAAGAGAAAGTGGAATAATGTTTTCAAACTGGAGAATTCATTTTGAATAGTATTATTTGTACTAAATTTCGTTATTAGATTTTATTTTTTCGGTAATTCGATATATTCTTTATATTTATCTCTGGAAGTTTGAGATGGTTGACGAAAATTAAAAAGTAATTAATTTTGCAGAGTTACACTAATCCATAAATTATTAGAATTTTAAGAATTTCTTAATAATTTAATATCTTAATTTCTTAATTATTTTTTATAAATAAATTCCGTTTTCAAATGTATTTTTTATCCTAAACAGCGTAGAATAAATGCACTAATGATGTTAATTCAGATAATACTGTCTAAAAACACAGAACGTAACATAACTCCCCCCAAGACGATCAGCCCACGCTAAAAAGCTTAACACAGTCGCCTCAGGGTGTCATGGCAACGCAGTCTGCCTGCCATAACTCCGTCCGAACTCGGACATCCCATCGGGGTCTCCCGTGCCTCCTCGAAAACATACTAATCGCTTCTTCCGGTGATCAGAATATTTCTCCGCAGGAGAGTTACCCTTCCCGTCCCTGTATTACCTGATCCAGCCACGCATTTCGCTTGGCCTTCACAGTTATGTGTCCCCCCATGCACACCTCGAGGGTCCCCCATTCCATCATCGGGGAGCTGTCCCCCATGCCATCATCAGGGAGCTCTGACCCACCCACAATTGCACGTGAGTAGGCCCGAACATCCTAGGCATAGAGGCTGCCTCCCTGGCCCCTACTCGCATCAAGATGGATTCGTACCTGTCCTCGATCCCCCACGCATTCCCGTGACCCCTCATTACTTGTTGCGCCATGTCCCCCTCGGCGTCAGCGGTCGGGCACCGCACACAATATCCCCCTACTCTATGACAGTATTTAACATTAAGAGACTGAATATCACCATTTCAAACACGATTATCGAAGTGAAAATTTTTGTCCACAAAGCTAACGTTATATCCAGGTAAATATGGAGCAGAAACAACCGCAAGACCACTGACAATTCGTCGTTCGTGCATGTCGGACTTGAGCCGCAAGTTATACAGTAGACCCCAAAGTCCACCGGTCAGCGGAGCCTGCAGAAATGCCGTACTGCCAGCGAGGACCACGCGGAGGCCCTCTCACAGAGCCGGAATCTCGTAAAGACTTCCGGCGAACAAGCTCTCAGAATCAACTCCTCGTCGCCACACACAATGCATAGTACAATAAACAAAGAGAAGACTACCTACCTGTCCGAGAGCATTTGTTAAGGGAGTCTGAGTCACACAACACTACATCAAGCCACCCAATTCAACCACTAACACACACCAGCAAACATTGCACCTTATTACATATCCCACCACGCCCTCATATCCCTGCATCTACATGAAAAACAACTACAAGTTTAAAATTACGAATTCCATACAAATTTTGTTCATATAACTCTCGCTCATATGGACAAAATTCTAAATTAGAAGGCAATAAGTCTGAGATTAATACCTATTGTTCATTTAAGAATCAGTCAAACGAAAATATAATTTTATCAACGGCTATATGTAACATCAATGAAATATATTGTAATAATCATTCATGTAGAATATACCCAAAAATACTTAATATTATTTATACTGTATTAATTAAATCTACAATTGCACTCTGATTTGATGATCGTCGATTGAGAAAAAAAATGTTCAAGGCATAAAACCAGGGCAAAGTTAAGGTAAAAAGAGACATATCCGAATATCTAAGAATTATTATCCATTATCTAAGTTTATTAATTATCTAAGCTTATTTAACTTATTAATTCTCCAGATCCGATTATTTTTATTATCCGATTTTATTTTTGGATTCTGGTAGCTAGGCAAATCTTTGCACATATGGTTTTCTCTAAAAATTGGAACTTATTAAAAACGATCCCATTGAATAAACAATTCATTATCCCAATCTGAGAATACAGTGTTAACTTACATTGCACTTTCGATATAAGAAATTTTCATTCGAATTTCAATGTTCTGTTTTACAAGATATAACTGACAGCCTTCCTTCATCCACATTTGATGTTTCACATTTCAATCTACCTCATAATATATTTATGTCAAAACCCAATTTCAACGTAGCGAGTGGTATTAACATCCTAGTTGGAGTTCTATTTTATCTGAATCTTATCTTTCCAGGAAAATTCATTCGAAATTCCAGATGTCCTATTGTTCAGGAAACCAAATTAGGATGCATACTTAGTGGTTGCCTTCCTAATAAAGTATTATTACAGCACATACTGGAAATATTATTGCATCTTTTCTTGCATGTAACAATTATAAAAATCTCTCCTCAACTATACTCGAGAATTTTGGAAAATTGAAGAAGTTAACATTGATGTTAGTTCATGAAAGTTCTGCATGCCAAAAACATTTTCAATCTAACACTATTCGAAATAATCTAAGCAGATTTGTCATATCGTTACTACATAAAGCTAATAACATTCAACTAGATGAATCTTTCGTTAATAATAAAAATAGATTCTTATCTATAGAAAGAAGACTAATTAATAATTCCAACCTTAAAAGGGACTACGCTTTGATTCAAGAATATTTAGTACTAGGTCACATGTCTTTACTCAACTCCGATGATTTGTTAATGTGAAAAATCCTTTAGAAAATTATATTTCGCGTTTTTTTATGAAGTCGAATTGTAGCATAAATCTAACTCTTATTTTTTTATATTTATGAAAAATTTATTTTGTAAAAACCTGACGATATTATTTGTGCTTTAAGTAGCTGTGATCAGCAAAAATAAAGCGGTAAAATTTTGAATGTATGTAGTATACATATGTTAATACAGTAATTAAGTAGATTATCTTAATAGTTTGCGTTCAACCATTAATATATTGTAATATTATATTGATTTTGTTTAAAGTATTTTATGAAAATTAATTAATATTTGGAAAAATATAATTAAAAGAAGAGACAGACTTATAGGCCACATATTAAGGCATCCTGGAATAGTCGCATTAATAATGGAGGGACAAGTAAAAGGGAAAAATTGTGCAGGGAGGCAACTTTTTGAATATGTAATACAAATTGTTAGGGATGTAAAATGTAGGGGGTTATACCGAAATGAATCGACGAACACTAGAAGGGAATCTTGGAGAGCTGCATCAACCAGTCAAATGAATGAAGACAAAAAAAAATCTTAATAGTTTGCGTTCAGCCATTAATATATTGTAATGTATTTATTTTTTGAAGTATTTTGTGAAAATTAAAGTACGTACGGGTAGTTGGAGGTTCAAACATTTTACGTGGCCCAATTATATTTAATTATTCCTCACCTCGATTCAAAGCAACTAGCACCAATAATGTTATGAGTGTAACCAAAACATACTCTTGGAAGTCTTTAGGGCGACATCATTAATAATTTGATTCATCAGTTTATACCCAATTAACTCTATAATATTCCACTTTGACATAACCTGTTTTGAACTAATATTAGTATCCAGTAGTTCTTGGCCAATAAAATATTGTTTTATTAAATTTTAATTGCATGAAATCTACTTCAATTATATTTGGACACACAGTTCACGTGAATATTCACATGTGAATATTGATCTAATTCCATCATTAAACAGCCTATTTTCAATTGTATTGAATCTTCTTTAGCTATATTTAGAGTAATTCTTACTACCACAACGTTAAATAAACCTCTTACTTACGATATTTTTACATCTAGTATAGTACAGTACATAAAATGAAAATAAAAGCTTGCTTGCACAAGACAGACAGTTGCTGTTCAAAGCATTATATTACACTTTTCTCGTAGACTCATTCAATTCATTTTTCATTAGACTCATTCAATTCTATAATACAGTGTGTTTAACTATTTTCATAAATAGTAAAAAATCTTTCCACAATTAAAATTTAATATTATTTTACTTAATTTCAGAAGATAATTTCTTTAAACATATTCAGCATACTTATAAACGTTTCTTGCTGTATACAGTACAAAAACGAATAATTTTATTCTCCTAGTAATATATTACTATTTCTCGCCCTCCATCAAGCTAGTCATAAAATAAATGTAAACTTTATACGAATTAAGGTTATCAAATTATTTCGTTTGAGTTATATTTATTTTAAATCATTTTATGATATTTAGGTGTTGCATATTTATGATTTATTTTATTTCAATTTTTTTTCTTTGGGTAGGTGGATTGTAAGAGGATAGTGGATATAGTAGATAGGCGGTTTGTGGACGTACAGTGAAAGAAGTTTAATAAAGCAATGTTAAAACCCCGACTGTATGACACAATTAAATCACATAGAAATTCAAAAATAAGGTACCATTTTGATGAAGTAAAAAAAATACGGGCATCAGATTATACGACTTCCACTTTACCATCCCTATTTAAACGCGATCGAGACGGTATGGTTGGCTTTCAAAATATCACAAAAATGTAATACTCATTCAGAAATGTAAACAAAAAATCGCTACACCTACTGCTTGTGAGATTTCAAAACCATAAATTCAAAAACTTCGAAAAGAAAAGCAGTATCTGCTTAAATGTAAATCACAATCGCGCTCATTCAACGCACTAAAAAAGTATAAACGATGTTCAAAACTAGTTGATAAGACAGTTTTTATCAAGGCATTGTATAAGCCGAACAGTTAACGAGTTTCACGAAAACATAATCAATGGCCTACATTAAATAAATATCGCGATTAACTACAAAAGAGTGTTTAATTATAAGGTTCTAGCGTCTATCATGAAAGAGTTAGGCTTTTTGGTGTAAACTGATAGTAGAAAACTATGGATTGAGAAAGAGGACATCCGGTGCAAGAGAATGGAAGATTTATGAAAAATGACGGATTGCTGAAAAAAATTCTTCGATTGTTTATTTGGACAAATCGTATATTTTAACGTCCTACAAAATCGTGGTTGGATGATAGTTGCAAGAGTAAATGTGTCGATTAAAGGTGATCGGTTAATCATAATCCATGCTGAAGGATAATTAGGGTTCATTCCGATCGCGTTGTTAAATTGTAAAACGAGTTAGACTATTAAGATAGCGTTAACAACAAGAATTTTATGAAGTAGGCACCTGAAAAATTAATTCCTTGATCTATCCTCCACCCTACTCGTGATTGTTATCGTTAATATCATATGATTATGAAAAATCATATGGTTAATTGGTTAGAAGCGAACAACATTCCGTTTAATAAAGCAATGTTAAAACCACAATAGTATGACATAATTAAATCACATAGAAATTCAAAAATAAAGTAACATTTTGATGAACTATTAAAAAAAAATACGGGCATCAGATTATATGACTTCCACTTTACCATCCTTACTTAAATGCGATCGAGATAGTATCTTGACACTGAAAAGATATTTGTAGTAATAAACCGTATACAACATTTTCTATATCAGATACTAAAATATTAGCTTAGGAAAAATTGAATGAAAGACGGCTGGAAACCACATTACGAACCTGTAAAAAAGCTGAAACTTAGTAGATGTTACCGCTAATCAACGAAGTAAAGGTTAAATTTATCGTACATCGAGACAGTGGTAGAGAAAGTTATTGTTCCGATTAAAATAGAGAAGGTGGTGAACATGTACAGGAACCGGACGTACGACTATAATGCCGATTTCGAGTTAATGTTACTTAATAATAACAGTACAATCAACAACACAAACAATCATACAAAAAATAATAATTTAAAAATTCTAAACAACAATTGTAGAAGAATAATTGTACATCTAATTTAGTGTAATCACTATTAATTATGTAATAATGAATTACAACTAAAAAAAAACACGAAAACGGTAATAAATTAAACGAAATAAAATTGTTAAGATAATAATAACTCCTATTATCTTTTCTGCTATAATCATTATAGTCTCTATATTTAGTACAGCTTACCTTTCTTAGCTTCAGTCTTTTGTCTCTTGTTGACTTGTTTCGGAATCACTCCATTGTCAAAGCGTATTGTAATGATATTTTATATTTCTGTTAATCTTTATATACCGTTCACTAATCGCCCTTCCCTACATTTGGTGTCATGCCTAATCTGCCTTCTTCTTGTTTATTTGTTAATAATTGTTAAAAGTTAAGAATAACCAATAAACAAGAAGAAAGATAAGGCACGACGTCAAATATAGGGAAGGACGTTGACTATACGCTATATAAAAATTAACAGTCAAACGGCTGAAGGGACTTAACTGGTTGACCCTAGACACCTTGATGGGATACATATTCCAGGGTAGGAGGCAGTGGGCTGAAGTTGCGTCACTGGCCTCACAGACCAAAGGCAGGGAAGAAGCACTCTCGGGCGAAGAGTAATATGTTGCGAAGTGACAAAGAAGTTATGGAATAGAGATACCCAGTCTACCAGGGTTGGAGCTGCATCTGGCCTTAAGCGAAATAGGCCTAGGTATTAAATTAAGGTTCTTAAATATTAGTACATCTGAATTGTATTTGTTCAAGTTATTATGTTGTTTTTGCCTTGTTTTATATTTGATGTATTTGTTTGTGATACGGGCATACTTGTAATATTATGTAAAATACTCATATGGGATGAACTGTAATCTTAGTAATAATGTTTTGCGTTATTCATATGAATTTGTGCTGGCTAAACTATTATGTACTGTAAATAGCTTCTTGGAATATTGTAATTTACCCCTTACTGTAAATTAATTTGGCGGTGACAATGAGCACTAGCGGGGCTCGTGTTGAACTGGTGGTCATCACCGATTTGTAACCTGTAAATATTGTATATAAATGTCAGTTATATTGTGTAATATTAATAACTGACTGGTTGTGCGAGTGGGCGCGAATGTCCCGTTGCACTGAGCTGGCGGTCATGGCCGAATTGAGATAAGTTACCTATCAAATTTATTGTGTAATATATTTTGTAAACTGTATTTTGTAATAAGCTATTTATTGTTATAAGCTAATTTTGTTGTGTTCGGGGGCACCAATGATTGTGGCGCTAAGCTTGTGATCATAGCCGTTCTGGGCTAAGCTGGTAATCATGTGTTTGTAAATAATGTAATCAGGTTAGTGATTTGATTGTATTCTTTTGTATTAGATGTTCCATATTTTGTTGTATAAATAATGTTAGCACTAGTAACTTCTGCATCCTCAACAACTTGAAGGTGATCAATCAATCACGCGCTGAACACAGCACGGGAAAGCAGGTATTATGATACTATGATTCCTGCTTGGTATCCCAGCGGTCTCCCGCTGGAGAGCGGGAGATATTAGAGTAAAAAATAAAAATAATACGGGAAGACACTTCAAAAAATAAAGGAAGTCGGGACGAAACGCGGCGACGTCTAGCGCCAGGCAGACAGCCTCCTTGCCTAGGACACCTCGGCTCGCCCACACGCATGAGCGGAGGAGGTCGGGGTGCTTCTGATGATGAATCGGAGGACCCTGGTGGTACTAAAGGGCGTGTTGAGAAAAGGGTATGCGAAATGCATGCCTGGAACCTAGTAGGTTAGGTCCGGGAAGGGCAGCTCCTCTGGCCAGGAGTATCTCGGCTCTCCAGCGGCGGAAGTCGGGTTGTTCCTATGATCCAGGGGACCAAGTTAGGGTGGGGCAATCTGCTTCCAAAAACACTCCGGATCGAGGTAATGCTTTAAGGCTGTACCGGCCACTGTGGGACTGTTTAAAAAAAAATTAACAGAAATATAAAATATCAATACAATTAATTTTGACAATAGAATGGTTTCGAAACGCGTCAAAAAGAGGCAAAATAATGCATGTAATAAAGGTAAGCAGTACTAAACAGATAAATGAAAGAGCATAAATAAAAATACAACGATTACTATTGCTGTCCTATTAGACTGATGTAAATGTTTTCAGGTTCCAAAATTGTTACATCGTTACTCGATTTATTTTCAATCGAAAACATACGCAAATTTCACCATACTCGATTGGTCAGTATAAGAACCAGTCAAATATGGTTAAAGTCCTTTGTGTTTTCGATTTAAAATACATCGAGTAACGATGTGGGTTAATTGGTCGATTCCTTTTTCTCTATATTTATCTCATTTTAATACGAGACATAGTTTTATCCTGCAACGAATTCTACAGGATGAATTCAGTAAGACACGAAACACTACTAAGAGTACTTTTAAATATTTTTAAAAAAAGTCGATATATTTTCTTCATCACATCTCTTTCTTTGAGATCTAGAATATAAATGGTTACAGAAAAACATTGACTCAATAAAAATATGTTCAGGCATAGATTTGTATGAAGGAAAAAATGTCTTACATTGAAATATAAAAGTAAAATCATGTAGTAGAAAATGATCTAATGAAAGATTGAGTTTGACAGAATGGGTTTTGATTTCATTTTTTTGCATACAGTTGAAGATGAAATTGTCCATAGAGTTCCATGTTCTTTCTTGCTCCTAAAAAATGAATGAACACTAATTTTGAAAATACATTCGGAGACAAGTATCGGTTTTGAATAATCGTGGTTATATGCGGGAATAGGGTAGAATATAAATATTTTTTTAAATCACGAAAAACATTTCACGTTATGTGTTCTTAAATATATATATATATATATATCCCCTATAAATAAAATCCTGAGGCTCAGGAATCTTCAAACTACATCAGTTTCAATGAAATTTAGATATGCATGTAAAAAGTTGATGAAAATTTGTTGAATCATTCTTGACCAATCGGGATCAGCTGATCTCTGTCGGACCATTTCTGAAGTCTAAATATTTTTATAGCTACTGTGGGACTGTTGAGCTCCAATAAAATAAAACAAGAATGCTAATCAAAATACTGTTTTGTGCATGAAATTAAATGTTTACTCAGAATTTCTTTTTCCAGTAAAGATAGAGAAGATGGTGGGTGAACATGTACAGGAACTGGGCAAATAATACAAATTTCGAGTTAGTGTTAATAGTAATAATAACACTACAATCAACAACGCAAACAATCGTACAAAAAAAAATAATAATTTAAAAATTCTAAACAATTGCACAACAACAAATGCAATACGATACAATTCATGTTATCTAAACTCATTCATATTTATTTAATGAAATGAATTTGAAGATACGAAGGGTGTCGAAAAAATCCTATTTTAAAGATTATAGATGTAACGTTACCGCCTCAAAGTTGTCATACTTGCCAGATGGGGCGCTAGCGACGCTCCTCCGTATAAGATATAAATAATGTGGTTATACTTTATCGCTGCAACTGGAAATATGGTGTTACGTATTAAGATAGGATTAACTTTGGGATGGGACAGAAAATTTTAATCAATATTCATTTTTAACAAAGCGAAAGTGTGCTATACACCCCATCATCCAGTATTTAAACCTTCCAGCGCAACAACTAAATTAAAAGTTGTTTTTGACGGCTCAGTTAAAGCTACCCTCAACGATATACTCTTACTAGAGTGCAGTTCAACAAGATTTGTTTTCCATCATACTTAGATTTAGAATCTAAAATTATGTCATTACTTCGGACGTAGCTAAAATGTATCCATAGGTATTAGTTAAACCTAGCGATTCCAATTTACAACGTATTCTTTGACGTGATTCTTTTGATCAAACGATAAATCTCTTCGCATTACGAACGTTTGGGACCGCTTGTGCACCGTACTTAGCCGCAATATATTTAATTCAGATAGCAAATGAAAATGATTTTTCATTAGGTTGTAAGGCCATTCGAACTGAATTTTATGTTGATGACCACATAACAGATTCAGATAACTTAAACGAAGTTATTAAACTGAAAATTGATATTTCTAAATTATTACAACATTATGGTTTTCCACTCCTTAAACGGTTCTCCAATAATCGTATCATTACTTCTGGTCACGATTCTTTCATTTCTTCAAATCAAAATCAGAATTTACGGACTTAAGGAATTCTATAGAATAATTCTACAGACACACTCTTACGCAAATTACTCATTCTAATGATTCTACAATTCACACCAAAAAAAAATATTCTTTCTATTATAGCTAGTGTGTCTGATCCTCTAGGACTCATTGGTTCTATTGTATTTTCCTTTAAACATTTTATCCAATTACTGAGACAACTTTAAACCGATTTGTACGAAATATTACCCACGACAGTATTATGACAATGGCTCAAGTTATACAGTTAGTTACATTCAATTGAGTCAATTAAAATAAGTAGATCCATAAAACCTCAAAACGGTAGTAAGATCAATTCAATTCTAATACATAAATTTTCTGATGCTTCCATAAAGGGTTATGCTGTTGCGTGTATACACGAATTGTATTCGCTAACCATAAAATTACAACTAATCTACGTACTACGTTCTAAATCAAAACTTTCCGCTTTAAAACAATACCATTACCAAGACTTGAACTACTTGGTTGTTTACTACTTAGTCGTTTGTTATTGAAGGTAATTAATGTCTTAGACATACATTTTGATGAAATACATTTCTATACAGATTCAACACTTTATTGGATTCACGGGATAACATCTAATCGGAAAGTATTTATAAGTAACAGAATTTCTGAAATTCAACAAAATACTTCAAACGCTAATTGTCACTACGTCAAATCCTTTGAAAATCCAGCTGACGTATTGTGTAGAGGCTGTACTCCTAATAAATTACTTAACATGTCACTCTTAACATGGCACGGTCCTTATTGGCTTTTACAATTTTCATCCCAGTGGCCAATTAAAAATAATATTACTTTAATAACTGTAATATGAATTCTAAATGTTTATTAGAAAAATGGAGAACTATTTATTCCTTCCTCTTCTCATTTTGGTGGTTTATGGGAGAGCGCAATTAAGAGCGTCAAATATAATATGCTTCGTGTAATAGGACAAACAATTCTTAATTTTGAAGTTATATACGGTTTTAACTCGAATTGAAGCCTGTCTCAATTTCCGTCCTATTTTTGCTACTTCAACAGACCACAGATCCAGAACCTCTATTACCGGGACACTTTCTCATTGGTTGTCCACTCACCTCAAAAAATTGAAATTAACCACCTAGGCCGCTGACAACTATTTTTACAGATTTATACACTCTATTTGGAAACGATGGTCTAAAGACTGTCTACATTATCTTAAACAACGCAATAAATGGCTTTTTCCTTCCCGTAACCTTTGTGTTGGAGATTTAGTATTAATTACCAACGAAAATTGGAAACATGGAACTGTCACCCACGTATATCCCGGTTCTGATAACCTAGTAAGGGTTGTTGATTTAAACACAGCTTATGGTCAATTAAGAAGACTTGTGCATAAATT
Organism: Lycorma delicatula; assembly: GCF_047948215.1. Classification (NCBI taxonomy): domain Eukaryota; kingdom Metazoa; phylum Arthropoda; class Insecta; order Hemiptera; family Fulgoridae; genus Lycorma; species Lycorma delicatula. The sequence continues at coordinate 342,094,935 of NC_134455.1, forward strand.
GTGTTTGCTACTAATCTCTAATGATTGAATTAACAATATTTTTAAATGAATATTGATAACATAATTTTTTAAATGACGATGATATTCTGATTGATTTAATTATTTATATACTATTATTATTGTAATGCCATGTTATTTGTTCTTTCATAATACAATTGTTAATATATTCATAATTATTGTATTAACTCAAAGCTCATAAAGTAAACGTGGCATTTCATTAAATCAGATTTTCATTAACAATGTATTAAAATTATGGAATCATTAAAGGTTATACATAAGTATAAACTGATAAACGTCTTAGTTTATTCGTCTTGAACCAGCAAATTAGCATTAGAATAATGGAACCAGAACGGTGTGTTATTCGACGAAAATTTTTTGGTCAACTGCAAGTCGTTACAACACCTATACCGCCGCAAGCGGCCTACCAAGCTTTAACAGCACCCAATTATACGCACCCATATCCGGACGCCCTATACGTAATCTTCCCCTAATACTCCCAATTCCGTCGAAAAACGCACACATTCACCGACCCTCCAACCAACCACTTCACAGCCAACTCTCAGACGGCATAACATAACTCCCACGCATCCTTAAGTAAATGGGATTTATTCTCTACTTATTTTCACCTTTAATGTGTTCCTAAATTTATCGTTAAGTTTTTAGTTTAGCGTTGAATATTACTCGGGTTATTTGTCTTTTATGACACACAAAGTTTTTCTTGTATGATAGTCAGCTTTTGTACCGTTAAGTAATTCAGAACAAAGCAATAGAAGGTATTACAACTTAACCTATCAATGAAACCCGATTTCTTAACCTAAAATGAATTACATAAAATTGTCGTATTTCATTCTTAAGACTTTATATTATGATAATCATTATTAACAAAGATACTGAAAAATGATCAATGTCAGCTCTCTGTATTTAGTACCGTATTCTGGAGTACCTGCAGAACAAAATTTGTTTCCTTATTTACTACCGGTTTGATTACTTTTCAGGTACTAATTGTTTCGGTGGTTAAGTTTCAACTAACATTCCTTTATAGGGAAACGTAAAAATTGTAACACCGATCGCATATTTACTTTTAAATACTGCGATTAATAGCAAAATCAAGATTTTAATTCTACAGACCAATAAAAAAAAATTGGCGGATTTCACAGTAGACAATCGAGTGATACGAGAACTTGAAACAGAATAGCAAAGCTGATTAATGGATAGAGATAAAAAAAATGTTTAAGTTTACAACTGAACGGATGAAAACGAACTTCACTACCGTTTACTTGAAAGGATCCAGGAAAACCATGGGAAAACTTGATCAAAAGAACGTCTCAACATATAAAACAAACAAAAAATTGTTAGGTTTATAATATCACAATAAATAATTAAAATATAAAATCCACTTACCATTAGCCATCCAATTAACAATTTTTTAAGCGTTCAAGCCCTTTCGTAAACGAATTCCATTTTTAGGAACTTAAATTTTTTTATATTATTCTTAAAAAACTAAAACTTCTTGTCATAAGTAAAATTGTTATGTAAACTGTATAAAATATAGAAAAATGGTCGTCATGTGTTTAAAATTGTGTCGACTTTACGACCTATCATTATGAATGTCTCCACCGTTATAACCCAAAAACTTTTATTAACAGTCTTGATTTTTCAACAACAAAAAAATGACAGGACGTTAAATTGACACAATTTTAAATACATGACGACCATTTTTCTATATTTTATATACTTTACACAACAATTTTACTTATGAAAAGAAGTTTTAGTTTTTTTTTAAATAATATAAAAAAATTTAAGTTCCTGAAGATGGAATTCGTTTCCGAAACAGTTTAAACGCATAAAAAGATTTGTTGGTAAGTGGGTTTTATTTTTAATTGCTTATTGTATAATCATACCAACGAGTCATGTTTGATAAAATTATCATAATATTACACCAGCAGGTAAATAATGGAAAATAATAAAACAAACATATGAAGATAATCAACTAGTAAGATCACTTTAAAGCAAAAATAATTTGGAAGTCGTAATTCAATTTCTTTCGTGTAAATATTTTTAAACTTTGTAATTCAGTTTGTTTTTTAAGTAGAAGTTTTTATGTGTAGGAACAACCCATATGATTTACAAGGTAAATTATATAAAAACACAGTTGAGCCCTTTTACATAATTTTTCAATAACGTAAGTAATAAATTTATAACATATAATATACAATTATATTTATAATTTTATATTATATTTTTCTTTTGTTCGTTTATTTAATTAACAGCAGTTACTAGATGATAAGTGAATTTTGTAGCGTGTGAAAAATGCCATGCCTGATCTAAATCTCCATATGAAAACCCGAGACGGATATCGGGAAAAGTGCAATCGTTTTTATCGATTAATATTCTATTCAAATTTTTAAATATAACTTGCGGTCAATTAAGTGGATCTGTAATTTATTAAATAACAATAATAAAATAAAGCCGTTTCTCGAAAGCGAAAATTACTCTGAGTTAAGAAAAAAAAATTCTGTTAGTTTAATAAAGGTGGATATTGTTTCTTATTTTTTTTACAAACAAATTACTACATTTTTAACAAAAGTTGTAAATTCATAAACACGAAGGCACAGAAATGTTGCAATATTTATTAAACATCGGTCTACGTGATATAATTTACAATTACTGGCGCCAAAGAATGATCTGATTGTTCAATTTACTACCCTCAAAACTTGTTCTGAATTTTAAAACGTCCGAAGTCATACTATTTTACTTCACAGAATAAAATTATGATAAGAATAAACACCGAAAAAAGAAGCAAAGATAACAATAGGCATCACATGTTACAACATACTTGTAGTAATAATAATAATAATTAATAATAATAATAATAAAATAATACACAAACGACATAATAAATAAACTCTGATACATTGAGTCGTAATGAAAATAATAGTTCCGCCATCATCACAACAAAACCGGAATTGCTAGGAGGATGTTAGGGGATGAGATGAGAGAGTAACTGGAAGGGAATGCTTGATAACGTCATACCCGGAAGTATTTCCGGCCAAGCTTATCATCTCCTCTTCATCCTTTCACACCTTCACCATCCACCGTAACCGACCGACAACCAGCAACTGATTCAATTAGCGAATATGTTATATAAACTAAAGTACGTATACTAAAATACGCTATAATAGTGGACTTAATATCGATACGAGAAGTATTGTAATACTAAACCTATTAATATATTAAAGTAGTAATTTTCATACACTACAAAAACATAACCTTGTAAATTTATAAAAATTGACCGATTATTTTTCTATACGTGTTCAGAACACTACAGCAAATCCAACAGAAATTAGCGAAGTTTAAGATCTGGTTTTAAACAGATCAAGTATTTTACCTTCGACACGATCTCTGTCTACAAGTTTTGATAGCAACCTGAATCAAAAATCAGTTTCTAGTGAACGGGATGTTTAAAAAAATAATAATTTTCAATAATTATTTTAGTTAAGTTTTTTAAACGTGGCACACTTGATATATAATATTATTTATATATAAATAAATAAAACTCAACCTTACCGACTTCGTCTGCAGTCTCTTTTCTAGCACTTTCGGTCATTCGACCATCCTCAGGAAAAGTTATTCTTCTATTTAGATCATTAAATTTAAATTATGTAAAAAGTAGATTTATAAAATGTTAAAATCACAACTGATCGTCATAGTATAAAGTTAATCGTGTCTGTTATGTAAGAAGATCGCAGTTGTTATATAATTTTAACTATCTAAATTGAAGAATAACTGTTCCTGAGGATGGTCGAATGACCGAAAGTGCTAGAAAAGAGACTGCGGGCGAATTGTTGGTAAGGTTGTTTCATTTATTTATATATAAATAATTATTTTAGTATTCTAAGAAAAATGAAATAATTTACAGTCAAGTAATATTACTGTACATCATTGTATGTTATTAACAAACGTTCATTAAACTAATAAATGTTCAACAATACTTGGACAAAGTTTCCTATATACGGAGATTCAGTGAGTTGAGGAACACGAAACGAGTGGATACTATTAAGATATTGGCCTACCAAAACCTAACCAAGGTGTGATCAAATCCTGTTTCTAAACTCCAGAAACTAAAAACAACTTGAACGATTTTTCTTTACCTAATTTTCTTAATTTTACAACTGTGTTAACCGTACAACAATAAAAAATGATGTAAGATAATGCGACGATGAAATGGATTGAAGAGAACAACACTCAGCAGTGAGACTCTTACAAGAATATCATAAAAAGAATTAAAAGTTAATTACTACTTAATAAAAAGATAAATGAAAAAGTAATTGGTTGATAAAAGCCTTTAAACTTCTTAACGTAAGATATCTTTCCTGCATTTTTACGTGGTCGTCCCCGGAGATATTCGTAACTTAGTACAGCATGTCTAGGTTAAGTATGAATGAGTTGCCCGCCTCCGTAGCGCGAGTAGTAGCGTCTCGGCCTTTCATCCGGAGGTCCCGGGTTCGAATCCCGGTAAGGCAGGCATTTTCCCACGCTCTAATTATCCATCTCATCCTCTGAAGCAATACCTAACGGTGGTCCCGGAGGTTACACAGAAAAAAAAGCATGAACGGGTTATCGAGTGGTCGCAAACGTTTTGCTTGAAACAAGTATAAACTCGAAAGAATCGTAAACGCACGGAACTTGTAAATGAAATTGTGACGGTTTCGTTAGTCAAGGAACAAGAGACACCAGCTATCACTCGTAATCATTTTAATTGGAACCATTGTAGTTCGGCTGCTACAGAAGGAAAACATCCGAAATGCGTAGCCATACATCCAAACCATTCGAGGATCATCTTATACAAAAACAGCCTTAACTAGCGATCGTTTGTAAAGTAATGTAAATATTTGTTTTCTCTTGCTTTAGGTAGATTTCATAAGAAAGCTACCTATTATAATGGGTGCCATGATTCAACTTCCAGAAAATTTCGGCATATCTTTGCGTTTCACATCTCCCAGACCCCAAAACCACCGTCAGTTCAAAAGTTTATTTATACATTTTTATATATATTTCACTTTCTTGCGGACACAATAACTGCCGTAATTTTGTGCCAATCACTTTCAAATTGTTCCTTAAAAATAACTGGTCCCAAAATCTCGATCGAGTTCGTTAACGGCCAAAATCGGACCATGGGAAAGCTTTTTCAAAAAAACAAAATATCGCTATAACTTTCTTATTAAGTACAATATCGAATTCGTTTAAAGTTCCCACTATTCTGAGAATAAGGGCCTAAAACTTACGTAAATAAAGTTTTTTGATATCACCAGCCATTGGACCAGGAGGTGGAAAAAATTGGGTTTTGAAGACAAAAAAATCATACCTCCCTCAATAGGTACAGTATCTAATCGGTTTAAAGTGGTCGTTAGTCCTCTAAACATTACCTAAACAATTTGATATGACATTACCTAAACATTCTGAAACAATTTTTGATATGACCAACCCTTACAGCAAGAGAGAGCAAAATATTACTGGAATTGTAAGAAGATGCGGCTTGTCTTGCTAAACATGTGATACTTTTTTCACATGCAACCATTGTTGTATTGAGTAAATTTGATGTTTTTCTTAACTTTAAGGTGGAAATCTTTTTTATCCCCTACTTAGCACCGATGAAATCTAACTTCACCTTACGGCATGCCGAAAGAGATTTTTTTTTTCAATATTTTACATTTTGTGTCAACATGTCGATTCCGTTTCAGACCTCTGACAATGTGTACTCCAAGGTAAGAAATTTTATCAGTTGTAGGAATTGCTAAGCCGTGCATGAAGACTGGAGGACAAGTCTGTTTGCATGTAATGAAGGTGACATTATGCAATTTTAGTAGAATTAATTTTAACACACCAGTCATAAATCATTGCAGTTCATTAACATAGTGTTGGAGATTTAGTGAAATGTTGTTTGCTTTCTTAGAATAAGAGAATAATGTTTGTTATTAAACAAGCTAGAAGCATTTTGATATCATTTGAAATAATATATTAAATAATAATTGCCTTTATTCTAAACTTTATTCGTGTATGCCAAATTAAAAAGCAAATTCTTACAGCAATAATCCTGGTTAAATGAACATCAGCGGATTTGTAGATACAGAAACTCTTTTATATTAAAAAGGTTTTAATACCTTAAAACACACCCAGAAATAAATTGGCCTACCTCATTAACAACGTAACTGGTGCTCAGTCAGTAGGATATCAATGGGCTTAATACCAGAAATAACAAGGACTGCCTCTTGAGAGACAGTCCTAGAAGCACTAATCACAGATAATAATAAGAAACACTGGGCTCTCAATAAAATATTCCTATAAGATTTGTACCTCAGTCAATCAGCCCAGACAGGTGCAGCATATAGCATTATTGCTTCCCATAAAACCTTACATAGAACAAGCATGGTTCTGAAATTAACCTACAATCGGGATGAACTGCTCTCCGAACACCGAAGAAAGCAGAACAAGCCTTTTTGTCAGCATAATGAAAGTCCTCTTTGACTCAAAGATTCTCATCAAGCATAACACCTAGATACTTCTCCAGCAGAATATACCTAATTCGATGACCCGCCATTGACACACGAGGTCGTAATGAACAGCTAGTTTGCCCTTGAGTAACATCATATTTTTCTCTGGGGTAAACATCATCTTATGTTGCAAACTCCAAAACTGGATTACCTTGCAAGCCTGGGCTGCTCTGAATTCAAACACATTCCTCAAATTTCCTCAACTAACGTTTCTTAACCTTTCAGTATTTGCAACCCAATTTTCAATCAAAATTTTCATCATGCCCACCTAATATAATAATGTATTTTGAGTATTTTTTCACTAAAGACATTACAAACCTTAAAAATTACCAAGAATAAGTAAATTTATTGATATTCGACAACACCGATCCGCTGCATTGACAAAACCAGAATCTATGCCTTTCTATCTTGCTCTCTGTTTAATCCACCATATCAGGCATTCTCGCGGCTTTGTGAGCAGTTCTGATTTGTCTCAAACATTCTGGAACATCTGCACGACCATCTGCAGAAACTTGTATAAATGCTGTACCTTGTTCAATTCCAACCAGTCTCAATCGAATCGATCCTCCTATCGCTATCAAATCAATTGTGAATGTGTAGGTTGTAATTTGCATGTTAATTGCAATTCATGGTATCATGGTATAAATATTCATAGCAGTAGATTTATACAGAATCATGGATAAATTTTTAAGTGGGTGTAAGCAAACATTAGACAATAGTGAAACATCAACAAGTGCACAGACCTAATAAACCTATACAACAATTGGAAATGCTTCACAGTGAGTACGTAAAAATCTCCTAGAATTCTTCAAATTAAAATTAAAATGATATGAAAAGCAAACAACATTTTAAAAAAACTATGTGAATGAAAAAGCTTTACTTGTTTACAAAGTTTCATATAAAATAGCCAGATGTAAAAAGCTTCACACCATTGGTGAAGAGCTTATTTTGTCAGCTGCAGTTGAAATTGTAGAAACTATGTTTGGAGGTAATTTTGCCAAACAATTGCAATCCATAACTCAATCACATGATACTGTTGCCTGTCGAATAGGTGATATAGCTGAAGGTGTACAGTATCCAGCTTTTCGGGATGTTGCATAACAAATTGTATTCAGTTCAGCTTGATGAAGCAAAAGGTAGCAATACAGATACTCATTTCATTACCTATGTTCGATTTTGTTATGGTATGTCAGCAATAGAAGAACTACTTTTCTGCAAACCAATAGAACTCAAAGCAAAAGCATCTGCATTATTTGTTAGTAATGATTTTATAAACAAGGCAAACATAGTGGAAAAATTGCGTCGGAATATGGTGGTCATTCAATGTCTGGAACATTCCAAAATAAACAAGCACTTGTGAAACAAAAATCTCCACAGTGTATCCATACACATTGCATGATCCACAGAGAAGCTCTGGTTTCCAAAGAAATGAGTCCTGGTCTGAAAATTATGCAGGCAGTTGTAACCTTAGTAAATTACGTAAAATCAGGAACCTAAAATCAAGAATTTTTTTGCACTTTGTAAAGATGTGTGTGCAGTACATTCAGCATAAATATTTTATTGTGTGGCAAGATGGTTATCACATGAGAAATTTTTTCAACAATTTTATGATTTAAGGATGAAATTGCCATTTTTCTAGAAGAGTAAAACTGTCCAGAAGCCTAGAAGTTTCAAGATGGTTTATTTGTGATGGAATTTAGCTACTTGATCAACCTATTCAAGAAATTAAATACCTTGAATTTCAACTCTAAGGAGCAAATGCACATATGTTGGATACAAATGATAAATTTAATACTTTTTGTAGAAAACTAGAATTTTTGGAGCAGAGATTTATAGCAAAAAAACCTAGAAATGTTTGAAAATGTGGGTGGACGTGTTAAAGCTTACAAGGCTGAAGAACAAAATGTGAAAGTTGTTTCTTTAACCATTGAAAATCATTTTGTCATGCTGGCAAGGAATTTTAAAAAGTATTTTCTTGCTGACGACAAGTTGTCATCAGCAACATCTTGTCGTCAGCAAGTGACTTATTGTCACTTGATTTAGGACTGTTGGAACATCTAGTTGCACACCTCCCCTTTTGACTGGAATCAACTGGAGTGAAAGTATCCAAAAAAACCCAAAATCCCAAAAACTTGGATTTTGGACTTTTTCTTAATTGTAGTAATAAGCCCTCATTGAGAGCTTTTTAACAATTTATCATAAGTGGTACTCATTTTCATTGGTTCTAGAGTTATAGCCAAATAAAATATTTGGAACTTACAAGGGGGATGCACATCGTTTCGAATCTGACTTCATCTCCTTTTTTTACTTAACTTTTTTTTAATTTAAATATGTGATTTATTAATCTCTGATTGTAAAAAGATTTTTACAATAAATAATAATTCAATAATAACAATAAAATATAAAAAAATATCATTAGTTATTAATGAAAACAAATTTCATGTACTTTTCATTTTAAAAAAATGTGTATATGTAATTTAATAGGCGTACAAGGAAGACATGTGATGTCTACATCAGTTTTTTTTAATTTAGTATTGATAAGTTAATTATTAGATACATTGTGGAGTACTGATACAATCCTATTTATAAGTATATTATATCAGTGTAAATGTGTATTTTATTATTTATTATATCAGAATATTTTGTTTTGCTTTCCTTTCAGTAAATTAATGAATTTTTTATAATATTTTCTTTGCGATATGCTCACACCCCCCATTTAGTGTCATCAATCCCCCTAGGGTAGCGCACCCCATAGATTGAGAAACACTACATTAACCAGCAAAAGCCCATCGTCCCCCATATGCAATGACGCAGCTTCTACTAGGTAACCACAACCGCATCAAAGAACCAAATTCAACAACCCAGAGCAAGGATCCTAAAACACTACCCTACGGACAACCTACGAAAAACAACATCTTGGTTGCTGAAAAAACTATATAACACATTCAGCTCATTTGCGTACAATCACACTTCTGCATCTGAAACAGGGCAGAGGAGGGCCACCACAAATTATTAAAAGCCCTTGATATATTCAAAAAGATATCTAAGACATACTCAGACTCTCTAGAAGAAACAATGTACATAACCTTAAGAATAGCAACTTCCATGTCCGTGGCTGGGTAAAAACTATAGTGACCATCCATCAAAAACTTTCTAAGATTCAATCTATCAGTAATAAGTAGATTTAAAACCTTCTCAAAAATCTTTCCAATAACTGGTAGGAGCGTTAAAGGCCTATAAGTAAAGCTCACAGTGGGGTCCTTCTCACTACATTTAAACAATTTTAGAAGACCTTTTTTCCAACAAACAGGGAAATAGCCAGCAGAGAGCATTCTATTAAAAATTCTAGTTAAGGTACCAACACAAATTCCGACAGAACAAGCAAGGAGCTTAACCATGATTTCATCAAAACCCAGGCCTTTATTCCTACTAGAACAGCAAATTACCTGACATACCACTGCCTCTGCAATTTCCACAGATAAAAAATTAGGGCATAAAGCAACCACTTCCTCTCAGACTCACAGATGATGCGAGATTTCATTAGTCACAACATCATCCAGTAATAAATCATTCAATAGAATATTTAAGATCTCAGCTTTATTAGAAACAACACCCTGCTAGAGCAAGAGAGCTGGCAAAAGAATATTTTTCTTACACTTATGCCCTAGGACTCTAAACATAACATCCTAAGAATCATTATTTCTTTGCTCTCTAACAGAAGAAATCCAAGAACCCCTTTTTGATGTCCTGAATAAATAAAAATATTCAGACCTCTGTCTTCGACGTCACCTACCAAAATCGCTTCCAATTCAGGAACACTCCCTCACTCAGCAGCTCTCTTGAGATGGTTCAGATTGTTACAAAAGACACCTGTCTAGACCACCAAGGGGGTATTATTCTTTCTCTACCCAAACTACGGAAAATTGAATTCTCAGCGGCATCAATGAAAGCCAAAAAAAATCTTTCTGCCAGGTCTTCCAACTAAATATAATCCAGATACTGCTTTAACAGAATTAAAAAAGAAATTAATTTTAGGTACAGATTAATATCACAAATAGTAACAAGGTCGACCGATGGCATACATTTAAAGTCAACGCCGTTGACAATTGGAATTATCACATTAAGAGATTCTTGAAAATTATTTACACTGCAAACACAGATTGAAGGCGGTTGTTTTTTTTTAAATCAACTAACTGTTGGAACCGCCGATTGTACAATTTGCGAAAGGATTCGATTAGATAGAGGAATCAATTTTTTTTTTTTTTTGTGGGTGAAAAACGCCTGGACGTTGTCATCGCCCAGTAATTATTATTAAAAGGGTAAAATAACTTCAAAATAATAAACCACACAAGGTGTAAACGTAATATTAACCATATAATGAAAATTTACTGAAACAAGCCAAGAAGGCAAAACAAAACCCAAAACTAATACCACAGACAAAGTTGTTATAATATAAAATCTAAAATAATAGAACAAAGAAAGTATAAAAACTTACCCAACTCCGATGGGTTGCGAAAAATCCCCTCCCCGGATAGTAAAATTAAACACAGAACTAAAAAATCAAATCGAAAATAAAGATTATAATTATTAAAAAACTCTCCTTACAGATAAACATATATCAGTATATTAAATCCTTTGCAGTAACCCAGTACCATGTATAAAGAGAAACATCCGTTCCAAAATCCTGCCATCATTGCACAAGATATCACGAATGTTGCTGGGTATATTAAACTGACGATGCAACGCCGTATAACATACGCAGTCCACGAGAATGTGGTGCACATTCATGCGGCAGTTGCATCGTGTGCACAGGGGTGGGTCTTCTCCTGACATTAGATATTCGTGCGTGATCCTCGTATGCCCCAACCGTAACCGGCAGAGGACTACTTCCCCACGACGAGAGTTCCTGCAAGAGGAGCCCCACGGCAACACTGAATCTTTAATCCGTCGAAATTTATTATCGACGGCAGCCGTCCAGCCACTTTGCCAACTCGCTGGTAGTGATTGTTTTATATGATTGATAAAATCAAAGGTAGTAACTCGGGTGGTGAAAGGAGGCTGAATACACGCTTCTTTCGCAGCAGAAATGCCCTCTCGTTACCTAGAATTCCAACGTGGCTAGGGATCCAGCAAAAACCTACCCCCCCGTTTCGTTTATCTAACTCAGCGATTTTATCATAAATGCCAACGACGACACGATGTTCGGAATAAAGGTTTTCTAACACCAGGAGAGCACTGTACGAGTTACTGCAAATAAGAATGCTCATATAATTAGGGCCAACGATACTTAGAGCCCTATCCACAGCGAGTAGTTCCGCGGTGAACACACTCGTAACACCGGGTAGGCCAAACATATAAGTCTGTTCATCGAAAACAAAAGCACAACCAACGTTACCGTCATGTTTCGACCCATCAGTGTATTCCACCACGTCTCGGTTTGACTTGGTGAGGAGAAACTGAAACATCTGCTGGAAAACAATAGGAGGCGTTGATCGTTTATCATACATTTAAAATCAAACTTAAAATCCACATGGTTTATTCTCCACGGGGGGTTCGAGCACGGACATGATGGAAGCAACTGGGAAGTGCCAAAATTCATATGCTGCAGCAGACGTCGTGCACGGACACCCACAGGCGCAGTACAACGTGGATGGTCCTCATATTTCCTCAAATTAGGATCCCTATGAACTGGGCCAAAAGCTGGGTGATTCGGTTGTCCGCTGAGACGGGCAAAATAAGACAACAAAAGCTGGTCACGTCTATTCCAAAGTGATGGCTCGCCACTGTCTACAAGTAAGCTTGCGATAGGGCTCGATCTAAACGCACCTGTGGCAAGCCGAAGAAAAGAATGATACACACCGTCCAGCATCTTAAGTACGGTTTGACGAGCTGAAGAATAGGCGACACAACCATAATCCAAACGGGAACGAACAAGGGAGTAGTAAAAACGCAACATACATGACTGATCGGCCCCCCAGTTGGTGTTACTTAGGACCCGCATCATATCCAAAAGTTTGGAACACTTTGTCCTCAATTCCCTTATATGTGTGACCCAGGTAAGACGGCTATCAAAAAGCAAACCCGGAAACCTGACGTAAGTAGAGACAGCAATAAGCTCTCTGTTCAGAAAAACCCGCGGATTAGAAGGGTTCCGTAGCCGAGAAAAGACCACTCATTTCGTCTTGTCGGGTGAAAATGTAAAACCAGTAGTCCCTGACCAAGCTTCAAGGCGAAATATAATGTTTTGTATCAGTCGCTCGGCAGTGGGTGTAGAGCGGCTTGCAACGTAAATAACAAAATCATCAACGAAAAGACAACAAGAGACAGGAGCCTTTACATAATCTTGCAATCATCATTCCACCACGGAACGGAAGGACGTTTAGGATTGCCCGATGTTTGTGGGACATATCTGCTGGCAGTTTCAAGTATTTTGGACGTAAGAGAGGAAAGTGCAATTTTCGGGAACAATGATGCAACATAAAATTTGGGTGAAACTGAGGGAAACTTTCAGAGAAAGGTTTCGACTTTTGAGATAACTTATAGAGATGATTGCTTGGGGTTGTACACAATGTTATGAATGGTTTAAAAGTGGTTGTCAGTCAACTGAAAATGACCCTCAACCAGGAAACCCTTCGACTTCAACTGGTGACACCCACTTTCAGAAAATCAACGATTGATGCGTGCAAATCATGACTGACTGTCAGAGAACTTGCAGAAGAGATTAGCATCTCGACTGGATCATCGCCATGACATTTTGGCTGAAACATTGAACATGCACGTAGTTGCAGCAAAGTTTGTTCCTTGTTTGATGACCAACAGCAGAAAGAACATTACATGGATGTTTATCAGCAACTTCTTGAACAAGCCAATGACGATGAACCTTTCATGTAAAGGATCATAATGGGAGAAGAAAAGCTGAGTTTATGGCTACAACATTGAGACAAAAGTTCAATTATCACAATGGATAGGGAAAGGATCTCCACGCCCCAAGAAAGCATGTCTGTCTCAATCCAATGTCAAAGTGATGCTCTGAGTTTTCTTTGATTTTAATGGAATTGTGCATTTTGAATTCTTGTCTAAGGTGAAACGGTAAAACATGCATTCTATAGGCATTTTACAACGGTTACGTGAAAAATCCACAAAAAAAGACCAATTTGTGGCAAGAAAACTTATGGTTCCTTTATAAAGACAATGCACCTGCACAATCAGTTTTGTTAATTCATCAGATTTGTGTCAAAAATCACATGACTGTCCTCCCGCAGCCTCCCTACTCACCAGATCTGGGTCCGGTCCTTGCAACTTTTTCTTATTTCCGAAATTAAAATCAGTGATGAAAGAACGCTATTTTGAGACTACTGATGACATTAAAGCAAATTCATTATAACCTTAAAGGCCATTTCAAATAAAAGTATCCAGTATTGCTTAGCAAATTGTAAACACTACTGGGAACGGTGTGTAAATAGGGGAAGGGAGTACTTTGAAGGGGACAAGGACCAATAATCTCTAAAATTAATAATATAAATTAAAAAATTAAAGTTTGGTTATTTTCCAAAAGACCCCATATTATTTTTTTTTTAATTTGGTTTAGTTCATTAGATTCATCAAACATACAATATCTTACCATTTTACTATTACTGATTTAAAAAAGTTACACTTTTCAATAGAGTATTTCAGAGAATGAAGAAGAAAGCGAGTGAAGAATGAAAGAACTTCTGAAATAATATTTGCAAAATAAGGTTCTATGTTATTACATCTTTCAGATTGTACTTCAAACTATTTATTAAGTTATTTATAAGAAGTGCAGCTTTCCTATGCTACAAAGATAATCAGTTGTCATTCCTTGTGCTGAACCTGCAAATAGAATTCAGTAATATCTTTGACCAATAGTTCAATTTCATGTAACAAATACTGACAAAATTATTACAATATCAGTTTTATAATCTGTTAAAATTATTAAATTCTTTAAAATCAGTCTCATGAGAAATTAAATCCATAACAAGAATACTGTGAACAGAATACAATCCAGTATATGATTAAAACTAATACACAAAATATATAGAAAATAAACAATAGCAAATTATGAGAATACAAATATGTTTGCAAAACAAAACAGTACTGCAAAACCCTGTTTTTCTTTACCCAAAATAGTTTTATAATTACTATCCTGAAAACTAAAAGAGATTAATCTACTTGATTTATTTACTTCCCTAAAAAAATTCAAAGTTACATCCCATTTAGGTTTAACAAAAGAATGGCAACTGATTCTCTTTGTAGTCCAGGAAACCCATAATCATTACGAATAACTTCAATGAACAGATTGAAGAAGAATTTTAAAGGTGTGATAACATGAACGTAATCCTGCAAATATCATTATTTTCAGAAGTCATATACTAGAGTACTTCATCACTTCTTTAATTCACTAATAGTAAATGGAATACCTTGTATATTGAATGAGTCTTTAATAAGAGAAGGTCCACAGAAAAAAAATAACCATTATTTTTTTCAGCAAATAATATGTAATAAATCAAACTGAAAAATATATATTACTTAAACATTTGTATGAATTACAGTCAGTAAAAAAAATTACAAGTAAACTACACAAAATTACATCATGTAACAAAATTATTTACTTTTTGCTTATTACTCTATTAAAAGATTCATTATTAAAATACATGAATAATGAACACAACCTTAAAAAAAAATCTTGGAACAATCAACTTTTCATCAGTTAATACTTCATAAACTCCTTCAAAGAGATCATAGCACACTTTAAATATCTAAGCTTGGTTCTAAATTACAAAAATTAATTTAATAACTCGCATAACTCAGTCCCTAATATCTTCATCATCCTCATCCTCTTCACCTTCCCTACTCATATCATCTTCATACAAAGAACTGTCTGGAATCTGAAAAAAATATCCATTTACACTGATATTGAATGTTAACCAAAATTATACTTATTTGGAATTACAGATATTAAAAAAAATAAATCATTAATTACACAAGCTGGTAAAATTTGGATTGTGGAATGTTTTTTAACTTTTTAATTCCTATGTCTTTTTTGGTGCTGAATTTTAAAATAACTTTCTTTTTTTCCATCACGTCAGGATTTTTCACAAATTTCAAAATTAGTAAAAAGTCGAAAAATGCAAAAACTGTTACATAAAACAGACATAAAACTTTTTTTTATAATAGCTTAATATAGTATATTCACTTTTTTTGGTTTATACTATGCATTCTTATAGCTAATTAGTTGAGTGATCTAAAGAGATTGAAGGGGGGGGTTTGGGTTGAAGATGACAAGACGGTGGGAGTGCTTGGCTGACAGGTTGTGACAAGACTTAAAAAGATGTAACATGTTTATTGGCAGCTAACACACCACTCATGCACTGTCCAACTACTATCAGTGCTGTTTCAACTGTTTTGTTTTTCGCAAACACAGACATTTTCATCACCAAAAAGGACATAGAGATTGGAACATATGATAAAGTAGTTGGAAGACCACAAGGCCCAAAACAGACCCTTCAGTGAGACTTGGATAGTGGACTAAAGTGATCCTATGCGGTCATAAAAAATGAAAAAAAAATAATACTAATTACAGACATTAATAAATTTCTTTGATCAAATCTTAATTATAAATGAGAATTTTAGATCTGATGATAAAACAGAAAGTGACGTCAGAAAATCATAAAAGATAAGCTTACATGACACTTTAAAAAAAAAAGATTATAATACATTTTTATGAAAAACTGGATGATGTGGAGATATAGCAGGCACTGAAGTCACCTTACTTACCACTCTTACCACATTAGTATAAACCCACTTTCTTGGACATTAAGGATCTGTGAACCTATCTATAAAACACGTAAAATGTCATCACAAAAGTTACGCGATTAAGAAATGCTGTTAAATTTACAGAAATCATTTTCAGGGATTCAGTCCACTTCAGCTAAGTGAGCCAGTATTCACACTTTAGGCGAATCGAACCACCAACTGAATCAACTGAACTTATCCAAGGGAAAGACTAACATGTTTGCCCTTAAAATCAATTTTAGTTCAGTTCCTTAGAGATGGCCTGTAATATTATTTATTCTTCTAAATGCATCTGGACTAAAGCACATCTGATTGTAGATTCAAATTGTAAACCGATTCAATATTTATAATTAGATGAATGATTATCACTAAGTTAGAAGTGTAACTTCCAAAAATATTAAAAGAAAAGAGCGGTAAGATTTGTAACATTAGTTCATCAAGACAAATGAACAGAAGAGGAATGCACGTGATTTCAAGAGAAATGAACAGAAGGTCCACGTGGATTTGAAAGAACGAAGAATGCTTACCAAAACTGGAACTGAAAAGCAACATTTTTTTACAGTCAGGGTAAATATTTCTGTGTAACATAGAAACAAATCATTATAAAAAAATACTTTATTAAATAAGTGGAACTCAGTGATTCTGATAAAACAAAACAACAAAATTTTTTTCTATTATGGAAATTGCAGTATTGAGTAATAACAGCAATGAAATAATAAAATTTCATGTAAAATTCACTGACTCAAAGTGATGTAAACTGAGTCAAAGCAATAGTATAGTTTATTTATTATTATTATTAATTTTTTTAAATAAATAATGAGAAGAATACTTTTTCTATAAACATTACAACATATTACAAAATTAAGTACAATTTTGTATAATAGAATATCTTGTTTCAAAATCGCAACTTTTGATATCTGCTATAAATATGATCTCTAAACTAGTCCATAAACATCACCACTTATGACTTTAAAAATCACCACTCTAGGATAATAATATTCTTGCATACTTACACTTATAAATCTATTAGATACAGCATAGAATGTAAATGCAAATACTACAAATATTGAGGCAATAATTTTATTTTTTAGAGAATAAGGACTATCATCATCACCAGTCTTGTCCTTTTTATCCCGAAGTTCCTTTTGTTTTGCTTCGTATGCTAAAAAGAAAAAAGTTAATTTTAAAGCTAGTTAAACACTTAATCAACTAAATAAGATAAATAATATATAAACATATTATTTTTTATTCAGTATTAAAGTAACACATGTAAATGAATTTAATAACAAGAAAATATAATAAAATACAGATTTGAAAAAACATCACGGTATTTAACAAAATTATCCTGCACAATGAGCCTCTGAATAATAATTCATATATTATTTATCTCTAGTTGCAGTAAACCATTAAAAACAGAATAATTTACAATGTTTCATTACAACATAAAATTAAATTGAAAATTCAATTCTAATTGAAAAACTTAAAAATTTAACAATTGCATATAAATTCCCTGCAAATTTACCTTAATAAATTTAATGCTAACATAACTCAAGATTACAAGGCTCCGATTTTATATTGTACATACATGTGACACTAATATGGCTACTTTTGTTATAAATTTCAAGTAGTATTGACTTATAATTAAGCAAAGAATATGTAACAAACATTTTTTAATTAAGTAATGTATAGTAACCAATTACCTAAATATAAGAAGTCATGTTCAATCGGTAAAATGCCAATGGCTCTTCAGCCATTGGCATTTTACCTGTCATCTTCACAGCCTTCAATTTTTCTTTCTATTCTTTTTTTCTTAAATAAATGTTTAACTCAATATAGCATTAATCAAACTGAAATTTCATTAATTCTAATCAAATCTCAGAAAAAGAAAATAAAAGTAATTAAAATTACTTAAAGGCTAATAGTGTGATAAGGAAGTAAAGTATGAATTGCGAGGGCAAAGGATGCATTCAGCAAAATGAGAAGAGTGCTATGTAGCAAACTAGATCTGAGACTAAGGAAAAAACTTGTGAAATGTTTTGTATGGAGTGTGGCCCTTTATGGGGCAGAGACATGGACTATTAGTAAGGAAGAGGAGAGAAGATTGGAGCCCTTTGAGATGTAGGTTTGGAGGAGGATGGAAAAGATCAGCTGGACAGAGAGAGTTCAAAATGAGGAGGTGCTTCGTAGAGTGGAAGAGAGGTTGATTATTGAGATAATAATAAAAAGAAGAAAATGTAGTTGGTTGGGACATTGGCTGAGACATGACTGCCTGTTGGTGATGGCATTGGAAGGATTTATAACTAAGAGGAAAGCAAGATGTCAGAGACGAATGAAAATGGTAGACAATATAAAAAAGGAAGAAGTTACTATAAAATGAAATGGATGCCACAGAATGGAGGGTGGCCATGTGAAAATCTGCCTTTGGGCAGAACACTTATTATTATTATTATAGGCTAATAAGACTATGGGAAGAAACGAAATTAATCTTAAAAACAATCACATGTTTTTTTTTTTATTAAAAAATTTGTATATAGTCTCTATTCACATTTTATATGTAAAATTAAACAATATTTATTATCTTAAAATTAATTTCTGTAACAATTATTTAAAAAAGTATTCCAGAAATACCTTTCATCTCACAAATTTCTAATTTAACCACCTGTAACTGGTCTCTAGAAATAAATGTAATAAAAGGTTTGTAGCCAAAATATTATTTTATATGACTAAACAAAGAAGGTTTCTTTGTATTTACAAAGAAAATATCTAAATTCTAATTAATAGTATGTGCAATTTTAAAAATAAATTGAGTTTTGATATAATTCACAACTGTGTTTGGGTTTCTTAGTCAAACTTATGAAGCTCATCTATAAACTTCTTCAAAATTAAACCATTGTCTGTACACAAATTTCCGTTCCAAATTAATATTGCTCTTCCAGATGTATAGCTTTAATTAAAACCTTCAATTTCACAGTAAATCATAAGCGTGATTCACGAAGTTACTTTGTAAACCAAAAGGACATATAACAATCCTTCAAAATCAGGTGGTACCATTTGTTCTTTTCAAACACGAAATTTAATTAAATCATTATTTATATTTAATTTATATAAATATTTATTTCAACTTAAGGAAGTAACATAACATAACTAAAGGAATAACACTTAATCAGCTCAGCTATGATACAACGCTCCCACAGGATTTCTTATCCCTTGCACTTCTTGATACATGCTCAAATTCCTCAAACTGCATTTTATCTAAATGCATTTCTTTATAACAATTATTTGCTCCAGAATTCTCTTCAATGATCCATAATAGCCATAGAAACTAAACCCATTACGTTTCTTAAAGAAATAACTGATTTGCTGTTAAAACTAAACAAAAAATGATACTCTTATCTTTGAAATACCAGAAAATGGCTTAAATTGATAAATATAAATTAAATAATGGCTTAAATTAATATTGATGAATATAAAGATATAAAGATACAAAGAAAGCAAAATTATTAAAAATGTACAAAATCTGTTCTGCAGATTTCTTCAAAATTAAATCTTACATTCATTTGTCTTAGCTGCCACCGCTCTACCTGGAATCCCTCGCACTCCAAAAACACGTGCTCAGCCGTTTCTTCTTGTCCACATCGCACACAGTTACGACTCGGCGCTAAACCAAAACCATGTAGCTTGCTGTTAAAATCCCCATGGCTGGTCAGGGCCTGCATCATGTGATTGTCAACCATTAGCCACTTTCTTCCACATCTTTCCATAACTCTCGGGAAGATCGCGTACGTGTGTCGTCCCTTCGTAGATGTATCCCATCTTTGCTGCCACTCTTCAAAGCCTTCTTCTTCGATTGCTTTCACTCTTCGTGACAGCAATTCCTTGTCGACACATGCACCCAACTTTTTCAACTCTCTGATTTTTAGCCGTTCTCTTGCTGTTATGTCCAACGGCTTCACACCTGCCACAACACAGACTGCATCTCCAGACACCATTTTGTAACCCTGAATGACCGTTAACAAAATCAAACTTTGTATACTCAACGGTATCTCCCTGAAATGCACCAACACCATCTTGTGCACACATATCGATGCCGCATACAACATTATTCCTTCCGCTAGACCTTTATACAGGATCTTCAACATCTGGAAATCGAGTCCCCATTTGTAGTTGACAACTCGCCTGATCTTATTGAATGCCGCGTACGCGTTTCCACAGACCTGAGTCACGTGCTCCTTGTAAT
Organism: Lycorma delicatula; assembly: GCF_047948215.1. NCBI lineage: Eukaryota > Metazoa > Arthropoda > Insecta > Hemiptera > Fulgoridae > Lycorma > Lycorma delicatula. The sequence goes on from NC_134455.1 coordinate 342,115,536, forward strand.
CTTGTCGTTCATCAAGGATGACTCCAAGATGCCTCTGGGTTTTGGCATATCTTATGTTCTTTCTGCCATCTTCAGCAAAGAGTAGATATATTTCATACAGAAATGACTGATTTGATGATAAAAATAAATAAAGCATTATACTGTTATCTTTGAAATAATAGGTGATTTAAATTGATGAGTTTAAAAATTCAGTCAAAAAAAGTAAAGTGACCATTGGTTAGTTGATTTTATTATTAATGTAACATGGATTCATCATTAAAATCAGGCAACAACAGTAGAAGCAGATGAAAAACACCATAGATAGCAAAAACGCAAAAATAATCATATTCATATAACACAAAAAAGTATAAAAAGATTTTCCATCTACAAGAAAAGTGGCTACAGATTTTTAGGCTTCTTAAGGTGTAGTGCTCATAGGCTACCTGGAAAAAGACTTGAAATGTGCTATTCAGGCTTAACATCCACATCTGGCCAGAAAGTGTTTTTTTACCACAATAATATGCCTGTACACATGTCTTGGGCTGTTGCTACAAAGCTCTATGACCTACACTTCAAAGTGCTTTCATATGCGCCATGCCATATTTACTGGATTTGGCTTCCAGCAATTACTTTCTCAACCTAGAAGAAATCAGAATGAGGTCAAAGACCATTACTTTACAGAGTTGAATAATGTCTTATTCATATGGCACTGGATAATGCCATACTTATCATTTGTACGAGTTTTTTTTCAAGGTCCGAACGGTCGCAAAATAGAAAACCCACGCAAAAATCAGATGAACCTTCGTGCATATGTGTTGCGCAGCGTCTCTAGTATGGCCTTCAATCATGCCGCGTCACTTCGTTTAGTACTGAACACACAGCTAGCGTGTTCATCTCCCACAAAGTGTGAAGTGCGTGCGGTAATTCGATTTCTTCAGGCTGATGGGTGTAATGCAGCTGAAATTCATCGAGGAATAAGTAATGTGTACAGAGAAACTTCAGTGAGTGACAGCAAAGTGCGACAATGGTGCAGGAACTTTAAAGCAGAATGTACAGATGTTCATGATGCAGACGGTCAGGGAAGGAAGCGAGTGTCAACCAATGATCTCGTTGAGCGAGTGGATGAGGCAATTCAAGAAAATCGTCAGTTCACAATTTCTGTATTGAGCGATTTGTTTGCTGAAATTTCAAGGTCAGTTCTCTACACCATTGGGAATGAGAGAACTGTGTACGAGATGGGTTCCCAAGATGCTGTCCGACCATCACAAAACAATGAGAATGGACGCCTCCCTAACGTTTCTCCAGCGCTACCACAATGAAGGAGAAGATTTTTTGAACACAGGAGACGAGACATGGGTCCATTTCAAAACTGAAGAAACAAAAGAACTATCCAAACAGTGGATGTATTCTCATTCTCCCAGTAAACCAAAGAAGTTCAGGTGAACCTTCTCCAACAGAAAGTGTATGGCTACTTTGTTCTGGGACCGGAATGGAGTTCTCTTGGTGGAATTCATGGAATATGGCACGACCATCACTGCAGCCTCATACTGTGTGACTCTTCAACATCTGCGAAAGGCAATTCAGAATAAGCGGAGAAGAATGATGTCATCAGGCATTGTCTTTCTCCACAACAATACTCGGCCGCATATTGCAGCTGTAACAAAGAAGCACCTGCAGCGTTTTCATTGGGAACTGTTTGATCACCCACCATACAGCTCGGACTTGGCTCTATCCGATTTTCACGTCTTTGCTCACATGAAACGCTGGCTAGGAGGACAACATTTTGGCACAGACATTGAGCTGCAGACCAGTGTATAAACATGGCTGAAAACACAGGCGGCTCTGTTCTATGACGAGGGTATTGCAAAGTTGGTACAATGCTACGACAAATGTCTAAATCGGAGTGGCGACTATATAGAGAAATAGCGTAACTATGTAAGTACTTGTTACAAATAAAACTTTTTTTATTTTCACTGTGGTTTTAATTTTGTGACCGATTGGACCTTGAAAAAAATAACCCTCGTATTATATTCACTGGATTTGGCTCCCAGTGATTAGTTCCCTTCCCAAACCTGCAGAAATGGCTCTCTGGATGAAGATTCATTTCAAATGATGTTAAAGCTAAGACAACCACTTACTTTAAAGAAGTGAACAAATCTCATTATACTGAAGGTATTTAAAGTTGGAGAGTCACTGGTCTAAATGTATCAAATTGGAAGGTGACTACAATGAAAAGAAAAAAATTTCTAAAAATCTTGTTTCTTTTTCAGGCCGAGAACTTTCCAAACAATCCTTGTATTACATAACTCAATTAAACATTTTGTCTTAACACTTCATCATTTAAACTAGTTGTTTTGTCTTTATAAGAGACAAAGAAATTTTCCCATCTATTTATCTAAATATAGCTTCATTTCAAATTTCATGTACCCATCTAACTTTCAACATCCTTCAACACCACATTTCAAATGCCACTATTCTTTACCTTTATGTTTTACCTATTGTTTTGCCAACATAAAGTGCTTCTCTCCACACAAACATTTCTAAGAATTTCTTTCAAGTTCATACTTCTATATTTAACATTAGGTTATAATGGGTATTCAAAAAGTGATGCAACCTTATTGAAGAATGTTTCCTTCTCTTGTTGCAGGTTTAATTGTGAAAAATTGAGGAAAAATGGGTTACGCAATGCAACAAAGAATATTCATTGTCTCCCAATAGATTAGATGTGCCAGTTATCCCCAGACCCAGAATGCCTTCACAGAAAAGTATGCACCAAGACTTCCATCATGTGGCTATATGACAAGTTCTAGGTCAAGTTCCAAGAGACAGGGAATGTGGCAAATGCAGCCAAAAGTGGTTAGCTGAAAGTGCTAACAGAAAAATTAATGCAAGCTGCATATTCTGTAAATCCCAAGAAGTCTGTGCAACACCTATCTAGCCAATCTGGTCTCTCTGTTAGTAGTGCTCACTCAGCATTGTACAAGTGTTTAAAGATGTATACATACAGAATTTGTGTTGTTCACGAGTTGTTACCTGCAACATTGGAAAACATGTAGCTTTCTGTCAGTAGTTCATGTCATCTGTAACTCCAAATGGGCAAGAACCCGATGACTGGTTCTGGTCTGACGATGCTTGGTTCCACCTTGACAGATACTTGAATGCACAGTATCAAAACATTTGGTGTACAAAAAATCCACATCAGCTGCACAAGTCTCCTCTGCACAGACAAAAAATGGGTGTTTGGTGTGCTTTGCTATGTAGGTGAATTTTCAGAGTGAGTGCTACATACAGATAGTGCAACAATCTGTAAACACTATACCTGCATACCAGCTAAAGTGAACATGGTTTCAGCAGAACAATGCTTCACTTCTTACAGGCAAGAACACTACGTGACTTTCTTGGATCAGCGTTTTCATGAATAAGTGAGAACATCTGTCGGCTTGATCTTATCGGGTCAGCGTTTGACCTCCATGTAAACTGGAGGAGCCAGGCCAAAAGGGCAACAGTGGAGAGTTGTATAGTGTACTTAGCAAAGGAAAGGATTGCTGAGGGGATCTCAGCAATGTTTTTTGTTGTTGTTTTTGTCCTTTGTTTTGTTATAATGTTACTGTGTTGTTATTGTTGTGTGTAATATTTTTATGTTTCGTTTTTATGTTTTGTATTGTTTGTTGAACTCACTTTTACCTTCTACAAGTAGGTAGTTCAATTCCTTTGTTTAGTTAGGTTCTTTCAGTCTTACTTAAGACGCTGTGAGATGTGTTTTGTTTTGAGTTCATTAAATAGTAATACACCGATGTGAATGCCACGACTGACATTCCCATCGGTGGCATCATGGCCGAGGTGGACTGGAATATGTCAAAAGCCGAGGTTTCAAAGATGACCTCCAGTAAAGCCCATAAGGGCTCAAAGCAGACGGGGTGGTGAAGGGTTCCTTTACGGGGAACAAGTGATTTTGAAGAGGTTGTGGCTCCCTCAGTCTCCTGATTTATTCCCTGACTTTTTCATGTGGGAATACCTTAAGGATGCTGCCTATACAACTCATCCACACATCATTCCTGAATTGCAGAGCAAAACTGAACGATATGTTGCTGCAACTTCTCAACAAATGTTATAACACTTGTTTAAGAGCATGCAATGTCATATTGAATTATGTGAATCACATAATAGAGGCTAGTTTCAACAACTGTTCTAACTTACTCATTTTCCCATTAGGTTGCATCACTTTTTGAAAACCCCTGCTAGTTATAAATACTTTTTTTTATGTATTAAAGCTCTCTTTACTTAATCCCAGTCTGCTTTTGATGACTGCATACTTCATCCATAGTTTGTAATTTTACAAAACCATAAATAAATAAATTTCTTACTTCTGGTATAAATGTGTTCAAACACCTTAGTAATTATTATTTCCTCCTTTCTATCAATTTTCATTATCTTTGGTTTATTCTTATTTATTTTCAGACTGAAATTGTTTGCTAGCAATAAATCCAAATCATTCAGAATTTCTACTAAACAATCTTTCATTTTTGTCAAAGAACAACATCAACAAATCTTAAAGTCTTTATTTTTTCTCTTGGATAGCTATTCCACTCTCAGATTTGTCTTTAAGTTTCTGTACTACTTTTTCAAAAGCACAAAATGCAATGGAACTAGTAGAGACAGTACCTTCTCATTTTTTCAAAATCATAGCTTACTTTTCTTTATCTTTTACTTTTATAACTGCAGCCTGGTTCTATGCTAGAACCAGTACAATTTAAATTATCAGCATTTCTCTAACTGAATTTTAATAATTTTTTTTTTAATTTTAACCAGTTTATTCTATCTTACAATACCAAATTATTCTGTAAATTTACAAATTCTATATAGATGGCTTTATTCTTCTTAAAGCTGTTTTCTAAAATTAATCTTGAGGACTCGAATGGCGAACCTTGTAACCCAACACTCATTCTTTTTTTTTTATTAAAGAGGGCAAAAGATGCTTTCGCATAATTATTGTCCAGAATGAACATAGAACATAATACGATATTACAAAAGAAACCATAATTAGATAATTATTAGACACTCAAATAAAGATGCAGGGCATTAAAAAACAACAAAGCAATCGATAGTATCATTGTACTGTTACCTAGAATATCTTGGATATTAGCTCCTAATTTATATATGCCGTATAACCCACACACTCCAACAGTATGTGGTGTATTGTTAGTCAGCAGTTGCAGCAAACATAAACTGGTGCATCAGTCTGACTCATTAGGTGTCCAAGTGTAAAATTAGTTCATGTGTACTAATCTCATACATTTATTATTTGCCTTATATTTTATTATTTGCTCTATTCATAAAAGCAAACAATAACCTCCTCTCTACAGTTATTCCAGATTGAAAAGCTCCATGGTACGGCAGTATCCTTCGTATGTCAGAGTTTATTATCTACTGTAATAGCCCAGTCACCTTGCCACATTTCTTGGAGAGTGTGTTCAATAGAATTAATAAAATCGGTAGTAGTAACACAAGCAGTAAAAGACGGTTGGTTGGTACAAGCATCTTTAGCAGTGAAATCCACACGTTCATTACTCGGGATTCCCATATAGCTAGGGATCCAGCAGAAACTCACTTGTATATTGTGACTGTTCAACTCAGCGACTGCATTATGATTTTCATTGACAATAGGATGTTTAGAATACAAATCTTCTAAAGGTTGGAGTGCACTACATGAACTGCTACAAATGAGGATATGATGGTATTCTGAAAGCCACTCTCATTCTGAAAACCAAATCAGGTGTTCGTGAATTACAGTTTTCACAACACCTTCTACACATCTGTAAACTACCCTAGTAAGTATATTCGAAACGTGAAATATTTATGTGGTAGGTTTTAGAGTTTTTCTGCTTTCAGTAGTATAAATATAATTTTGTTTCAAAAATGTATTTATATCTATTGTAGAATATTCAGAACAGATACTATAAAATGACATTAACTTAATTCAGAAATGTTAAACATAAAGACAACTGGTCAGAATCAGAGCATATACAGAGAATAAATGTCTGACACTTAAAGCTCTCACTATATTACAGTATTGGTATAGGATTTTTAAAAACAAAGTTGAATTTTGAAAATAAAGCGACTAATACAGTAAATCAATTGACAAATTTGATAAGAGAGAATTTTATAAAAATTTGACTAAAAAAATAACAAAAGAAAGGAAGGAAAAAATATGAAAGAAATTGGAACATTCCATCAAATAAAACTGGATTCAAAATTGAAAAGAATAGGTATTAAGTGCTTAATCTTTAAGCACTTTCATTGTTTTTCAATATTGTCTTTCTGATGATATTGCACAATCTTCTTGAACAATCTCAAAACAGCAGTAGTATAAGTAAACTATCTAAAAGAAATCAGAACAAAAATGACACTAAAGATTTCCTTCAAAAAGGCAGAATTCATGACCAACATCAAAGATTCCAAGTCCCTAAATATAAAATACAGAAAAATCAAGAAATATGAAAAGTCAATAAATTTAAATATCTGGAAGAAATAATCCAAATTAATGGTTTAGATAAAGAAGCATATCTTCTTTATATATTATTGAATATTATATTCAATAATATTCCATGAACAAGAAGTATATCAAGAGCAAGAAAAATGGAACTGGTTCACCAACTAACAAAAAATATTTATAACAAAAAGAACATCTCAATGAAAGCCAAAATCAGTAATACACTATAGTAATCAAATCAGAAGACCTCAATGCATCAGAATGCAACTTTACTTTAAATTCACATGAATTTTATTTACTTATTTATTTACATAATAACAACAGACTTACAGCCTCTTAAAGTTACTAACTGAATGAATTTTGTAGCGTGTGAAAAATGCCAAGCCTAACCGAGACTCAAACCCAGGATCTCTGGATGAAAGGTCAAGCCATTACAAAATAATTATAATAGAAAAAAAGGAAAATCTTGAGAAAATCATAGGCCTAATGAAAATAAATGAAAATGAAAACAAATACAAACTCAAGAGGTAATAAGGATTTTTACAAATACAATGAAACTGAGAAAATATCAAATTCCATCAGAAAAAGAAGAGCCAAATTCTTTGGCCAACTTATGAGAATTGAATTATAAAAGGCTCACAAAATAAATTTTCATCCACATTTACAACATAAAGAATGAACATTAAACGATCTGTGTTTTTTTAAAAAATCTTAAAGAAATATCTTAAAGACACAAAATAAGGTACATTTAGATTAGTATACAATTTTAAGTATTTCCAAGAGAAGGAGGAAAAGAAATCAATGTCCGATCAGAAGAGAGAAGGCAAAATCAAAGCAAAGCAGGGTGAGACCATAATGTAGTATAATACTAGAGCTCAATCTGTTAGGTCATACTATGCAATTAACGACGACCTACCCTGTTTATTTAATTTTTTCTTCATTAAAAATCACTGTTTATTTAATAACAAAATATAAAATGGCAGTTCTTATAACCAAAATAAGAATTTTAAAATTATTATAAGAATATTAATTGATCAGTCAACTGATTTCAAAATCAATTAACAGATTAATTTTTATTTCAATGAATGAATCATCAGAAAGATTATTAACACCCAAACATGCCAGCAAAGGATTGCATAACTTTCCCAGATTTTCCTACAAGACAGATTTCTATTTTAAACTTACAATTGAGTTTTTAAAATTAAAGACTTAATTACGGGCTATTTAGAGTACAATTGGGAAAAATAACAAAATTTTCAATAAAAAAATGTGGGGGCAGTTTGCTCAACAGCTAGCTATAACATTTTTAATAACTGTTACACCTTGAAAAACAGGTAAGTATCAGAAATTATAAAAAATTCAAATTTTTTTTTCCATCTTAAATTAGGACCCATAGAACGCTTGTTTCTTTTTTAAAAAAAAGTTCCCATGTCATCTACATCTATACTAGGTACAGTTGGATTTTCAAACATGAGAATTAAACATTAAAAAAATGTATATTTCAAGTATGGTTTTCAGCTTCCTTTTTTTTGGGCTTAAACTTTATTTATTAGCATAATTATTTGCTTCAATAAGTCAGGCCAATTTGGTTCAATGGACAAAAGGTTCAACAAAATTTAAAAAAATATAGTTTATTAAAAAAAAATGTACGTTTATTACCAAAGAACAAACTGTTCATCTTCGATAAAGTTACAAAATTAAAGAGTAAAATAAAAAACTTAAACCCCACTAAAAAAAAATTCAGTAAAAATGAAAAAATTATTTTACCATAAATCTATTGTGAAAAAATAAAGACTTATTTTTAAACCAGCACCAAATTTTAAATGAGTTACAAGTAAACAAAATACATATTATGAAATTAGAAGTGCAAGAGGTACAGATTATGAAGTTTGTTTGAATTTGACACCAAATTCAAGAAATAGGTTTTTAAGATTGTACTGGGGGCGTACTGGAAAAACTATTTTTTCTTTTTCAGTGCAATTTATTTTATATTTTTTTGGAATCCATTCAAATCAAAAAAATTTATTTATGATTATATTCACTACATAAGCTCAAAGCTTGTGCAAGAGAATGTGGAATGGATATTTTGTAGCACATGAATAATGCCATGTCTGCCAAGATTCAAACCTTCTGGATAAAAAGCTGATTACAATTATAAATCATTATAAACAGAATATTTTAATGCATAATTGCATATACTGTATATATATATATATATATATATATATATATATATATATATATATATATATTTATGGTAATATTTTTATAAATGAACCAAGATAAATAGAATATTAAAAATGTAATATTTTTTACATTTTAGGAAATGGTAGAAGAATATTCATTTTTCTGTGTAAATAATACAAAACAGTAAAAATGATTGTAAAATATTACTGAAAAGTTTTGTTGCATATTTAAACTAAAGAATTCAGAGTAATGCAAGAACATGGAGAATCTGTCATTAATAGAAGACTTTAATACTGTATGTAGATGGTTCAAACAATTCATTCAAGACGGAGTAGGTACTTTGGATGATATTTTTTTTTTTGTTCAAATTAAGCAGGGTTTCATCTTTCTGTATATATTGAAAACCAAAACCAATAGAATACGGAATTCTGAGAATCCTCACATTTATCATGAACGACAGTCAAAAAGGTATTCTCAAAAAGTTGATGTTTGGTGCACGTTTTCATGACAAAGAATGATCGAACCCATTTTTTTAACAGAAATATTACTTGCAGAACGTTATTCAGAATTAAAAAGAGCACATTATTATTATAAATTTCATAACCTTGCTTGAAATTTAAGAACAAAACTACTGGTTACATTAAGATGGTGCTACAAACCTTGCTGCTGATTTAACTATTTAGTTGTTACATAAATATATTGATAACCGTATAATTTTTGGCGGATAATGACCTCCATGGTCCCTCCTGATCTTTTGCTACCAGATTTCTATTTTTGGGGCCATTTGAAAAAATAACTATTTTCAAGATACAGCACACTTTGGATAAACTGAAAGAAAATATCAAGGACATCTTGTGATAAAGAAAAGTTGCACTTAATTACGAAAAGTTGCAGTTAACACTTAAGGTGTGCAAGGTGGTGGGCAAGTTCCATTTTGCATCAATAATGAAGGTGGACATTTTCAACATTTATAGTGACATGTAAGTGGAAACAAAAATTCTAAATATCTAGTTAGTCTCTTGTAATGATATAATTAAATTACTCTTTTATTGAATAAATACAATTTGTTTTACACATAGGTTGAGTGACTTTATGAACACTGAATACTGTAAAATATTGAACTAGTAATTGTGTTCAAAAAAAAATTTGAAATAATCAAAAGCATAGTTTATTTAACAATCCTTAAATAAAATAGTAAATGAGCAAAAACCACAAAATTACTTCTCCAACAGTATACTGTTTAAAGTTTTGCTGCATTATAATGCAAACTTAAAAAAGTTCAATCTAACCAGTTTTTTGAATGTATAAAGAAAGTAAGAAAACAAATAAGGAAAAGAGAAAAAGAAACAAGTTTAAAGATCTAAGTGTATTTAGTGATTCTCACTATATCACAAGAACAAGCGGATAAACAACCATATAATAAAAGAATAAAACCATTTAACATTTAATAAATAATATAATAAATATAATATATATATATATATATATATATATATATATATATATATAATATAATAATAAAACCATTTAAAAATTTAACAAGGAAAAAACTTAAATAGTAAAAAACAACAACACCAAAAAATAGATAACGCAGAACAGATTTATTATATAAAATCTAGTAGGATCTAAACAAGAATCTACAAGGGCATAAACAAGGAAAGACTGTAAAAAATACAAGAAAACAAAGTTTAAAATCAAAAAGAAGATTTGAAAAACGAACAACATAAGCTAACAAATAGTTACGTAAGTTCAAGAGGGTAAAAACAACTTTAGCCAAAGAGAAAATTTAACAAGTAAAGTTGTAATAAAACAGAGTAGAAACAATTTAATTTAAAAAGGATACACAAAACCACTAAAAAAAGACAATACCAAACAGTTCTATTGTATAAAAACTAGCATTTTTAAAAAAGAATCTAAGAGAACATAAACAAAGATAACTTAAAAAAAGAAACAGGAAAACAACAAACAAGAGAGGAAATTTAACAAGAAAAGTTCAAATAAAACAAAGCAGAACCAAATGTAATTAAAAGAGCATAAATAAGGAAAAGGAAACAACAATAATATAAAAACATGAATTTATAACTTAAAAAAGGTTAAGGTAGTTTAAGTAAAAGAAAACAAAAACAAAAATGGTAGAACCATAACTAAATAGTGCAGTGGGATTAGGCGTGATGGGAAGGGGTTACCCAACATGAAAATTTTAAGAAGATAAAAAAACATTTTATTTTTAACTGCTAAGTAAAACATTTCTATAACTTAAAATAAACATTTTTTTTGTTAAATTTCCAAAGCACACTTTTTCCTCATTTTTAATTTTACAAGACATGTTTTTTAAGTAAAGCTGTTTTCAATTTGCCGCCATTAGATGCGATGGAAATTGATGGCATGAGTGCAGCATTTTTATATCAATGAACATTTGTAAGCAACAATAGGTTAATGTTATTCATTTTAATTGCTGTGTATAGCCTGGCTGAAATAAGTGCTACAATAAATAATCCTATGAGTTGTGAAGTGCAATCAATAATTCAATATCAATTGAGTAAAACATATCTGCTGCTGACATTCATAGAAAAACTGTCAACATTTGCAAACCTAGTGTTATGTGGGAAGGTAAAGTTCACCAATGGTGTCTTTGTTTTGTGAAGGAAGAACGAATGTTCACAATGAACTATGTAGTGGTTGCCCGACTGTCATCACAGATGAATTTATTCAAAATGTGAATGCAAAAATCCATGAAAACAGAAGACTTACTGTTTCTCAAGTATCGACTGAATTTCCTTTTGTTTCACGATCAGTAATTTACGACATTAACTGAAAAACTGGGTTACAGAAAATTATGTTACAGATGGGTACTAAAATTGTTGACAGAAACACACAAAGAAAAATGTCTTGCTGCAGCTCAAACATTTTTGAGACACTACGAAAATGAAGATGATTTATGGAAACATGTGACCGATGATGAAATGTGGATGTCTAATTCAAATGTTGAAACAAAGCATCAATCATTGCAATGACAGCATTCATTATCCTCAAGCCCAAAAAGTTTAAGTGAGAAAGTTCAATGACAAAGTTTATGGCTACAGTTTTTTGGGACGCTAAAGAGATATTGCTGATTGAATTTCTTGAACGTGGAAGAACTGTTAATGCTGATACATACTGTGAAACGCTTATATAACTTCAATTCAAAACAAAAGACATGGGAAACATTCTCCAGGATTTTGTTTCTTCACAATAACGCACGACCTCATGTGGCAAACAAAAAAAATAACAATTGTAACGATCTCATTAGGAAATCTTCAAACATCCGCCTTAAAGTCTGGATCTTGCACCAAGTGATTATTACCTTTATCTCCATTTAAAAAAAGGCTTGCATCACAGAAGTTTGAGAATGATGAATTGCAAAACAAAGTAATTAATTGTTTAAATCACAGGCAGGAGAATTCTTCAATAACGGAATAATGAAGCTGGTATAATAATAAAATAATGAAGCCGATATCAAAAATATATTGCAGTGAATGGCAAATATGTACGAAACTAGTATATACGTGTAAGTTTATTTTGTTATAATAAAGCTTTTTCTATTTCGCTTATTTCAATTTTTATATCAAAATGGTCCTTGCTCATAAAAAATGCCTCATATATTAATTATGTAAAATTATATAAATTAGTAGCCAAAGTGAAGTTACAGTAAAAATATTTTCAAAAGAAAAGCTATGTAAATATTAGTTAAAAAATGTTTAAAAAATATAGAGCTTAGTAATAAATTAAATAAATATTTTTAATTTAAATTTATGTTACATACCATCCAAATCTTCCTTAAAGTACCGCTGAGATATTCTGTTAACAAATTTCAATAGATTTAAACATGCTTTGGCATGATTTTGTAATACATTTGACAGAAAGGGGGCTTTAATTAAAGGAGCTAAGTAAGCATAAACAGTTGCATCTAAAGATGTTGGGTGAGCACCAAAAAAAAAATCAGAATCACCCAATCTAGTCGATAAAGCAGTCAAACATTTTTCTGCAGATGAATAGACCTGTAACACAAAATTTAAAGGTAAATTTTTAAATCTTCAATTAATTTACAAGTTAAAAAAATGTTTACAATATATTCTTCTAAGAATATTTAACATTAACTCTTGTATTTGTAGCAATAACAAAAAAAGTGTTATGGTTATTCTGACAACTATACTTCTTATAAATTTTATATCTCATGCATCCTAACTATTACTTATGACAACTTATATAAAAATAGAAAAACAGCTGAAAGACATACCTCAGATTCAATGAATTCATTATTCTGTACATATGGAAAAAGCGCTTCAAAGTATAGTTTTGCTCTTTTTTCATAGCTACGTGGATAGTAAAAATTCCATGGTATTGGTAAAGTTTTGGCATACCATCGTCGTGTAAGTCCAATATAATTTTTTTCATCCATCCACCTAAAGTTTATAAAATTATACATAATAAAATAAATAGGTCACAATAAAATGAAACTAGTGTTAGACATACCTGTAATCTTTATTAAAATTTATTTAAAATATTAGAATAGAATACCTAACTATTACGTAAAATATATACATAAATTCTGATTATACAAAATAAAAACAATATTACAAGTGAAAAAATATTAACCACATTATGTGCAAAATGATTTATCTTTACATTACCATGTGTCCAAGAAGTAGTTCAAGAAAAAAGGTTTTAAATTAATACTAGGTTTTATGTAATACTAGCAATAAAGCAAAAGGCAAAAAAAAAAACATACAGTGGGCATTAAAATACAAAATATATTATATTATATTGTACCCAAATCCTAAACAACGCATGCTATTTTCTTTGATAGAAAATGTATAAAATGCAAGTGCTCTGAGTTTCCTGAAGATCCTATTCTTTAGTTTCAGCATTAAAATAGTCCTTCCCGTCTCTGAAGATGTTTTGCATACTGTTATTTCTTAGTTTAAATTTCTTACATTACTCATTAACTTACAAATTTAATCTCTACCTGCATTCTAATATGTTGTAATTTAGTCAATTCTGGAAAATATCTTTATAAACAATATTTGTTGTAAATATTTTTTCTGAATCCAGAAGTAACTTGTCTTGCTCTGGCCTGTGGACAATTTGAACTTTTTAACATCAATGAATCTTCACACTCTTGACAACACAACATACAGGTGTCTATGCCTAAATACCAGTTAAGGTAAATGTCTACTTTTACCATTGTTTGACTTAGCAATTTATTGATTATCATTGTAAATTCATGCTTTACAGGAAACTGTTGACTTTTTAGTATAAAGGGGAGATTGATAAAGCTGGCTGCATTATAAGTCGAGGATGCATTATTCATATAATGCATCTTGAATACTCACTTTTTCTACTTCAAAAATTATTTTTATGCCTCTGCAAACAGATTATTTTGCGTCATACACATACTTAGTATTTGTAACAGACTTTCATTGCATCAACTATTTTCTGTCATTTTAATTCTTTAGACTGCAACCTAATCGAGAACAAGAATGTATAAGTGAGCTTGCTTGTGCTGCTCACCATTATCAGGGTGCAGTTCTCTAATATGGCAATACATTGCTCCATTAATTCTAAAACAATAAGGTCCTTAACCTTTTTTGCTGACAAGTCTTTTTTTGCTCACATCAAAGCAAATCCCAGAGAACTAATTATTGAACATGTATTTTCCATAACATTTTTAGAATGCTCGTGTTCATTTTTCAGAGTTGTTGAATTAAAGGGTAAATACGGATGTGGTGCAGTTTATCTGCTCCTTTGGAGTAACATGTAGAATACATTCTGTCAGAAGGTATTTCACCAATAAAAAATAAACAAATATTTCACCAATAAGTAAATTGTTTGGTGCTACAAAATTGACAGATCTGATTAAGAGCATCACATAAGTGTCTGCCTACTTCACTTTCATCATCTACGTCATTTAGGGCTTCGTGGCTGATAAATTTTTTTTCTTTTTATCTCCGCTTCATTTTACTTTATTCCATTAATTCACGACATTTCACTTCCAATCATTTCTATTTTCATTTCCATTTTCGTTGTTTTTTTGGATGCCCAAGAATCAAATGATCATAGTAGTATCCAAATCATCAAGATCATAATAATGTCCCCTATCTCAATGGCCTGAGAATCTTAAATTATACACTGTAGCACTATTCCTGATTGTTGGTGTAAGCTTCTAAATTTTCTTTAAAAATTTGAAACTGAAATTATGAGAAAAATTTTGCTGCTGCCACATTTTCCACTTTTCCGACAAATTCACCATTTGCAGACATAAGACTTAAATAATCTGAGGAATTCTCCATGGATAACTGGAAAGTGATATCTTCTGCAATAAAAGCTGAACATTCATTACAAATGTTAACCATTTCTTGAATAATTAAGACATCAGAATGTGTCATAACATGATTGAGTATTCTGTAGAAAAAAAGAGATACACCTGACAAACAATTTTCATTGCCAACAATTGATCGTATAATTAGCGGAGCCATAATTTCTGTCGGTATATAACAAAAAAATTTATAAAAAACAGCCAGAGTAAAATAAAAAAACCCATTAAATATTAATAAACCACTGATTACACGTATCAATCAATTCTATATAATCTAATATATTGCATATCTAGCTTATTAATATACCTATAGTTATTTTACTTAAGTATTTACTTTAAATATTGTCACTACTAATAACATATGTTGTTAAAAAGATTCCAAGCGCTTAGCAAGAAACTGACCAACAATCCCATTTATGGCCGAAACAGCCCTGCAGCGTTGGCTGGAGAAGCTGTTGCAAACTTGGTGTGGCAAGACAGTTTGACAATGCCTTGCACTTCAGCTAAACTACTCATGTTGAATCATATTGCTAACAATTCTCCAAGTATTTTTAAAAAATACTACGACAAAGTTCAAGAATTTACATTTTGATATAATTCTCTCTAGTTTTCTGTCGCGGAATTGATTGGAAAAACTCTCAAGTCTATATAGACTTAGGAATTTTTCCAAGTTTTTTTAGAAATTTTCAAAGGAAATAGAACTTTCACGATTTTTTACAATTCTACAAAGATATGCTGTTAAATGACAGCAAAACATTTAAAATCAGTTTAGTAGAACTGTAGAAATAGAGGTTACCTTAGAGAATTTTATAATTGAAAAGCACCGTTTACAGTCCTGCAGATGTAACTCTGATAATCCACCTCATTCTACACTCTGGTGAGAATGTCTACAAGAATTGCTTCCATAGCTCCTATTATTGTTTGGTGTGGGTGGTCGAATGACTGAATTTTTTTTTGGCATAGGATGTCTTTTAAATAGCCTCAAAAGAAGAAATCCATCAGCATCAAATCGGGACTTTGAGGTGGCTGAGCATTGGGAGCTTCTCTGCCTATCTGGAAACAAGTCGTTGAGTACAGTCCGCACAATTTCTGCACAATGCAAAGGCTTGAATCTGCTGGAAAATTGGACCCTCCATTCATTAAATTTGAGAAACACAAGTTCTCTAACACATCAAAGTACATTAAGCTCATAATAATCTGCTCAAGGATAAAACTGGCCCAAAAATTTGATTATGCATGATACTACACTAAGACATTCACTTTTAGATAGTTGTAAACAAATTCATGTGGATTTTCTGAACACCAAACTTGACAAATAAGGTGATTCATGGCACCATGTACAAGAAATGTTGCATCTTCAGAAAATAAAATGCGCTGTTGGTAGTTTTCATCAGTAGAAGAGTAGAAATGAAGTCTAACATGGCAGTTACTCTTTGTGACTTATCATTAGGTTTAATATCTTGGAATAGCTGCAGTCTACAAGCTTACAAACATCATAGACAGGGCTTTTATAAAAATTTTAAGTTGATGACTAACACTCCGAACTAAAAAGGCAATAGTTGGAAAGATAGTTGAATTCTTTCTGTGTTTTAGGCACTTCTTTTAGGCCTATCTAGTGATAATTCTTTCAAAATGCTTCAAAAACTGTGTGATCAGTTTTTGTAAACCAGAATAAATAAAATAAAATAAATAAAACTAGTATAATTCATTGAAGATTTTTTTTTTTTGCAGCTTAAAAATATGCCTGAGAATAGAGCCCTAACCAATTACAATAAATATCCTGCCATTAGATCAGACCTACCTCAAAGGGCTTCAATCAATAAACAAACAGTATTTTGAAAATATAAATCAGAAATTTACTAAATAGCACATTATAATACAAAATTCCAAGCGAGCATCACAGAATCCACAAAATCAATCATTTTAAAGTTCAATTAAGCATATTATTTAGTGTTCACAACGTAAATTCTCATATACCTTATGTAAGAGAATTTCTTGAGCAGCTACCATTTAAACAACAAATGGTGAGATAGATATCACATCTTTTCAACTATATTTTTCCAAAACAGAAAATTCAAATAAAACAATTTAAAAACTACCTTATAAAAAAATAGTGCACATACAACAGTTTAGTTTAAACAATCTTCTTGTTTCTTTTAAAGGGAGATGTAACAGTTTTATAAGCAAAATGAATAAGAAACACATATAAATATAGTTTAAAATAAAACAAAGATGTTACACAATTTTTTTATAATATAAAAAAGATGTAATTCCAAAAATAGAGATATTAATCATAAACCTACACCAGTCAGACACCATGTGACATTAGTAAATTTCTACTGTTTATATACTCACCATATGTACTGTAAAGCTGGATAAAGCTGCTCTTTCAACATAGCAGTGCAAGCAACCACCTCAGCGGTCTGTCTAGAATTTAAAGCAAAATCAGGACTAAAATTCTGAAACAAAAGGATATTAATAGTTAATAATCATCAACAAAAATTACATAAAAATGTATTTTGTGTATGCCATGTAACTGTTAGAATCAGAATGTGATATCTAACTCTGTGGAGGCAAATTTTAGTAAATCCAACGATTTCTTTGAACAAAATTAACTAACACAACTTAATATACAGAGTTATTCTGAATTAGTTATCTAAAAGCAACACTAAATAACAATAAATAATAAATTCCCTTAATTTATTTCAGAATTCAAATTGCAAAATTTACAGATAAAACAGATAATATTATTGATAATTACAGAAAAAACCTTTTTATAACAACCAATTTTTTAAATAAATGTTCAATATGTGACTTTCTCACTTCATTCAGAACACACCTCACCTGAAAATGTTCTCATCTCAATCTGCATGAGCTCTCTGCATTTACTTGTTTCAGCTTATGTAGCTGTCAAAAATCAGAAATGGTATTACACACACCTCGCCTTTTACACAACTCCTAAGAGAAAAATTCATTGGCATTAGATCAGATCATGATTGTAAAATTCTCCATTCAGTTGGCTAACTCTTTCTCAATACAAAATTTTTTGACTTTGTGCATTAGTCTTTCTAATGGCTTCCACAACGTAGTTCACTATATCAAGGAAGTCCTGGTTTTATTTTTGATTTGCCTTCCTATTACTTTTGATTTTCATGAAGAAAGCTGGATGTTGCCACTCCTAGTTTAATATAAACTAACTTGCAGATAAGAAGAATCTACAAAGGATTTAATGTTGCTGGACTTTCTGCAGCACCATGGGTGTTTTCTTTCATGGGACAGGTAACACATTTCTGTATCAGTTTTCACATACATTTACAACACTCACCATTAAAATGTACTTTTTTTAAAAATGACCAAAAAGAGCCTCTACTTAAGATAGCCAAAGAATGTGTTGCTATAAACTGGTGTAATACTTGAATGAATTAATGAGATTCTCATGTCTCTATCTTTTATCTAGTATTATTACAGTTAAAGGCTTGGAAAAAAACAGGTAATGAAAACTATCAGACAACTTGATAGCTTGATTACTTTGGAACTGAATAAAAACACAAAAAAGAAGTTTTGATGTTAATGCCACAAGTTTTAGCTGAACACTAGATATAAGTATACTTAATAATTAACAAATAATAACTATGAAGGTGTAAGTGCATAATTAATATTATAACAATTTTTTTTCCATAACATGCAATAATGTAACAACATAAATAAATATGTGAATTACAATAATAAAAAAAAAATTACTCACTTTTTTCTTCAAATAGTCTGATACTGAGTTAATGTTGGTGAAGCAGTGTTTACCATGTCGAAACACTGGAAAAGTACCCGATGGTGTCCAAAATGGGTTTAATTTTTTATGAATAGTAATTGCTGCTCCAGAAAATTTTGCAAATGCCTAAAAAAAAAAAAAAAATTAGTATAATGCTTAATATTAATCTTATCACAACTATAATTGATTCCAATCTCTCTGCATTGTTAGTTATGGTGATGAAGATATCAAATAGTACAAACATGAATTTAGTTGTACAAGAAAAGCATAAAAACAAAAGAATAGGAGTCCTTATATTGATGTTTTGCAAATATGGTAACCCTAAAATCAAGCCTATAACACTATAATCAGCAATAGTCGGTATTTATGTTCACATACATACATTCCCATCCCCTGTATAAAGAGCCATAACTCACATTGTAAGCCTAGATTGACATGTACAGAGAACCCCAAAAGAATCAGACTGAAACCAGGATTGACTAATGACAGGCCTTCTCAAATCTTTTTGCTGACTGCCTCAGGATACAGAGTTTGTCTGGAAACCATCATATCATTACTTACAATACAGACTCCCTCCATCAAGGATCAAATCTTATAATTTCAAACAGTTGAATCAGAAACCAGGGAAGTGTTAGAAGACTTTAATAGGGCAAAATATTCTGGTGACTGGGATGAATACCACAGCTTTCTCAGAAATCAATATAATATTTTGTAATGTACAAAGGGAGTCGAAGTAGAGAATAGATTCTCTCCATCAAGCATCAAATTTTCAGAAGATACAATATTCTTTCTCATAATTTTTATAAGAAAAGTATGGTAAATCTTGGAGAGACTTTGAAGATTTATCTAAACTTCCTATTTTTGGCAGGCCTAATTTTACAAGCTCTACAGCTATTTTCAAACAATTGTAAATATCAATAATGAGGTAGACCCTATCAGGAATTTTATCCCATCTGTTGCAGGTATTACTCTTTGATCTGAATAAGAAAGGGTTGTAACTTGAAAATTACATTGATAATCTTGCAGTATTTATCCAGAGCAAATAGTTTCATAACATTATAGAGATGATTTTGTCTAAATCATCGGTTCATAAGAAATGGTTGGAATTAACCTTCAGGAAAAAAAACCATATACAGAACTATGGAAATTGGACAAAAATTTACATCTTAAGTTAAACATTAGGAGTTTTCCCAGATGGGAATTTTCCCTGGATGTGAAATGGAATAGTAGTTATAATACAGACTTTTACACCAGGGGGTTTAACTCACGGGGTTGGCTAGTGGTAAATGTGTCTTCCCAAATCAGCTGACTTCAAAGTCGAGAGTTCCAGTGTTCAAGTTCTGGTAAGGGCAGTTACTTTTATACAGATTTAAATACTAGATCGTGGATACCAGTGTTCTTTGGTAGTTGGGTTTCAATTAACCACACATCTCAGGAATGGTCGAACTGAGACCATACAAGAATAGATTTCATTACACTTATAGATATCATACTCTTAAGCAATACCTGAATGGTAATTCCCAGGGGTTAAACAGGAAACACAAAGAAAAGACCAGGGGGTTCAATCTAAGGCAAATGTCCACATTTTTAAGCCTAACATTTCATCAATCTCATCTTCCTAGTTAAAATAGATGCTGTAGCGTATAGTAATATTAAAATGCAATAAAAAATGGTTACACAATAAGTTCACACATTTAAAAAGCTTCCCTCTTTCGATGCTTTATAAATATTGAAAATGCAACATTGCATACACTACAGAAAAAGTATCACATTTAGTTATTAAAAACAAATCTGAATTATATACATTTATAACAATATTTCTCGCCCAAATATACAATATATATTCTTTTATTCACCGACAAAAATTTTGTACTATTTCAGATCTGTAATAAAACATCTTAAAATCAAATAAACAACGTAGATGGTAACGTAAATTGTAATAAAAACGTATAAGTGTAATAAAACGTAACTTACTAAGGCTTCCAGACATTTTAAATCAACCGATGGTAACCCCCAGTCACCTTTCCAAACTTCCATTTCCATTGGTATGTTCATTTTTAAGTACTATAACTTCGAACTTATTAAAAAAAAAAAAAAAAAAAAAATCCGATACTGTAATTTTAAAGATACACTAAACAAAACTTCATCCTAAGGAATTTCTTAGGATGGATTTTATTGTTAATCAACAATAACCTAAACTAGCGCAACTTAACCTCAAATACATAAAACGAGAATCAGCTGACCGGCTTCGGTAAATGTGTCTATTTCACAATAAATAATATTGTAGTTAATCGGTACGTAGCACGTGTGTGGTATTATAAAATGGGCAAATTGAAAAAACTTAAAATGGCAAAAAAAGAACGACTTAAACCACTGCATCAACAAATAGAAGAATTTGATTTTGCAAAACCAACAGGCCGAGAAAAACAAAGAGTTCGAGTAGACGATGATGAAGAGGTAATATATTTCCTTATAGGTTAGGTCAATAAAATGCAACATTATTTTGTGTTTTATTGATTATGAAATTTACAGTTATTGGTGTATTTATTATGAAAAGTATTTATTAAACCTATGTTTTAACTAATGTTTGAAAAAGTACACTTATTCTATAGAAATAATAATTCATCATATAGATGAATATGATGAAGTACTTACGGTTTTGTATGACTATTCTAGCAAATATAAGAGTCATATAAATGTTATATATATAAATTTCTTTTTTCCTGTCTACATTATTTATTTATTCCCTTATTTTTCTGTCACATTTTTTCTCAGTCTCATTTGGAAGTCTTCATAAATATGAATATTACAATATGTTTCATAATAATACGCACCCTAAGAGTGACAAGTATTAAAAAATTGAATCCCACAGTAGTAAAGTGGGTGGGCGATGGAGTGTAACATCGGCGGGTGTATTTTTAAAAAATTAACACTTGATGTTTCAATCGAAATTTTCCGAAAGACGTTCCCCCAATTTTTTATGGGAAACCCGAATTGGGTCTCTGAACTCGGAGGGCGAATAATTTGGATTAATCCGAACTGAATTGGTATAATACACGGCATTTATACAAGAAATTTATTTTTTAGAGAAAGACCATGACCACAATAGAGCCCATTCTAGCCCTCAGATTATTTTTAGGATGCAGGTCAAATAAAACCCACTCGCATGACATTGTAGATTTCTAGCCCTCAGATTATTTTTAAGATGCAGGTCAAATGAAACCCACTCACATGACATTGTAGATTTCTAAAAAACCATAAAATAATGAAAATGGAATAAAATTCTATGAAAATTTGGACTTAAATAAAAGAGAGGAAAGTTAAGGACTTCCAAAAATCATAAAATTATTATATAAGTGAGTGACATAAATTTTATTTGTTATTTTTGTTTGTAATTATGTTTTATTTATTTTTCTTGTAATTTTCTTTTTTGTATTTGAAAGTTTGTAGATTCTCGGCTTAGTGAACGTATCCTTCATCAGGCAAGAAAACAGCAACAAGAATTAGAAGATGAAGAAGGTGTTACTGAATTGTCTTTGTCAGTTAAAAAAATTACAAAACTTGGTAATAGAGATGATGAGGATGATGACGCACTATCTGATGATAATGCACCAGAAACTGATGATTTCTATGATGGAGGAGCACCTGTAAGTTTTACATATATATATATATATTTTTTTTTTTTGCAATTATATAACTTATAGAAACATTTAATACCAATGATTATTCTGCAATAGTTATGATTTATGTTGTATTGTACTGATGAGGCAATAGTCTATTTTTAATTTTTTTCTGGGTTTGGAACATTATCTGTGGCTAGTTGGTGTTTATTGCTGACACCATCTTACTACTGCCCTTCCTCCCTTTCTCTTGCTATTATTATCAATTCATCTAGTTTATTCACAAAATAAAATTAAGAAAAAAATAAATAAATAAATTTACGCATTCCTTATCATTAAAAGTCTTCATAGATAAAATTTTTTTCTGTTTGTTTTATGGGTGCCACTTTAGTACGTGGTCTACCATCAAGTTACACTGTACTATGTAGTCTACTACAATAGGTAGTAAACCTATTGTGCATATATAATGTGTATATTTAATGTAAATTAGACAAGGTTAGTGAGCGAAGCGAGCATTAGCTTATGTTGATCCAGCTGATGATACTGTTCATCGCAAATCAGCTGATTTCAAAGTTGAGAGTTCTTAGGTTCAAATCCTAATAAAGACAGTTACTGTTATTTGGATTTGAATACTAGATTGTGGATACTGGTGTTCTTTGGTGGTTGGGTTTCAATTAACCACACATCTCAGAAACGGTATACCTGAGACTGTACAAGACTACACTTCATTTACATTTATACATATCATCCTCTGAAAGGCTTGGAAAAAAACAGGTAGAGAAAACTATCAGTTAACTTGACACCTTGATTCACTTTGGAACTGAATAAAAACACAAAAAAAGAAATTTTGATGTTAATGCCACAAGTTTTGGCTGAACACTAGATATAAGTATCCTTAATAATTAACAAACCACCTTACAGTGGTTTTGGAAGCTAAACAGAAGAAAAGAAGAAGCTAACAGTACTATGTACGAAATGTTGTATGATATAAACATAACCTAACGCTCACTAATCAACATCACTTACCTAATTAACATTAAATGTAAAAATTATATATACAGTACTTGGGAGGAATAATAAGCTTTTAAATTTCTTAAGGTTTCATTTTTTTATCTGTTCCCATATTAAAAAATAAATTAGTTGGGATGCTAATCCACCAACTATAACTGACTGAAATGAATAACAATTAAATGTGGTAATTTTTTGCTTTGTTCATCTAAATTATCTCATTTTGTTATATATTATTGTTACTGTTGTACATTATCTCATTTCCTTAATTATTAGTAATTTTTAGTGTTGCACCTCTCACAATGGTATGGTAGGCTGCGTACTAAAATAGCACCATTTTATGATATGTTATTCATTTGTTTATTATTGTAAATATATTATTTATTTAACATAATATATGAATTAATTATATTAGGCATATGCTAATTGATTAATTACTACATTAACGTTATTAAACTCTACCTTGTAAATACATAATTAAATAATTTTAGATTTTATTTCTTTGTTATGTTTTCTAGTCCATTTAAGTGACCTCCTGCACTGTTATTATTTTCTGATGATTCATCTTAACTTGCAAAACTACTGTCTTCTTGTATTCTGCGATTTTAATAATAACATGTTCCCATTGGTTCTTCAAGAATACCTTCTTTTCCATATACTCCAAATATAGAAAATTTTACACCATTTAAATTTCCAGTTATTTCATTTCTGAAGTACAGTATTGAAAAATAAATTTTTTAAATAGTATTAGTTATGTAATATGTTTTATGTTTGTTTAATATAAAAATGCTATGTGATTTGTATATACGAGGTGTGATCAAAAAATACGGTGAATGAATTTTTATAGTGGCAACTGCCGACGCTACATCCATATGCTGTAATTTGTCCAATAGCGTGATCAACTGAGACAGGCAGGAACAAGTTGTAACACGTTCGAGCTTGCCAGTCAGTGCCAAAGCCACTAGAGTGAGGTTGTGTTTATCGTTTCTGTCGCGCAACATGGATTTTGAACAACGCATTAACATTAAATTTTATTTTAAGTTGCAAAAGAGTGCCAAAGAAGCTCATGAAATGTTAGAATTGGTGTACGGCGATAATGTGGTAACTTTGAAGACTGTGTACAAGTGGTATAACCGATTTAAAAACTGAAATGAGCCTGTTGAAGACGAGCAGTGTGCGGGACATCCAGTAATCTCAAAAACAGTTGAAAATGTGCAAAAAGTGGAAACAATGGTTCATTCAAACAGGCGAATGACCATTTGAGAGCTATCGGAAGACCTTAACATCTTTTGGTTCCGTTCAAAGCGAAACGACGTACAAAGAAAGCGACCAGAAAAAAGCACCAATGGCATCCTTCTTCACCACGACAACGCGCCGTGTCACACTTCGTTTCTCATTCGCGAGTTTTTGGCCGAAAAAAGTGTTCCTGTCTGTCCACATCCACCATACTCATCGGATTTAGCACCATGCGGCTTTTGGCTCTTCCCAAAAATTAAAACTGTGCTTAAAGGAAAACGTTTTGACACCATTGCTAACATTGAGAGGGCCACGACCGAGCAGCTGAAAGCCCTTCTGAAAGACGCCTTCCAGAAATGCCTCCAGTCATGGAGTCAGCGTTGGGATAAGTGCATTGCTAGCCAAGGACAGTACTTTGAAGGAGATTAAATCGAATTCTATGTAACCTTATTACTTTTTTAATAAAAAATTATTCACCATATTTTTTGATCACACCTCGTATGTAGAATTCAATTAGAATTTTTTTTTTAATTTCATCATAAATCTATTTTATTTTTATTTGTAGATCTAAATTAAACATATTTTAAATAAAATGTTCAATTGAGTATTTTTATTTAATTGTGAAGGAGTTTCTAGACTATGTAATAGTGGAAAGCCACGTGTAAGTATACAGTAAAAATATATTTAATTGGAAAATCATTCTTTATAATAAATATGGAGAGCGAATTACTAAAAAAAAAAAAAAAATGGCAGAAGAATTCCAAGTTTAAAATTTATCTAAATACATAGGTTTTTTAAACAGAAAATAGTAAGGCATATATATGCTTCCCAAAAGTGTATAATTACACTTAACATGAAATATGATTGTGCACTTATATATTCATGCAGAGTAACAAAAATTAATCCAGCCCTGAGTAAGTCTCTAGACTGTATTTCTTATAAACTGATGGTTCTATGATACTTAAAATGTTTCAGAAGTAGTATCTAGAAATTGAAGTATGTATAGTTAGTGTAAAATGCCATCTGTCATTCAGATTAGATTAGTAGATGTAATATTTTTATATTATTTTGGCATTAGTGGCTAATGATCACAGTAGTTAATGCCACTAAAAATATAAGAATAACTTTACTCAGAAGATGTAAATGACAGTCGTGCAATATCTAAAAATGGAATTAATTTTATCTAGTAGTATCAATATTAATGTAGAAGGCGTTCTACCACTGCAGTTAATTAGTTCTTTAATGGCACCACTGAAACACTATATTGAAATAAAATAAATAAATAAAACTATAAATGTAATCTAACCAAACTCAACTTATATTCACTTCGCTTGCTAACCTTCACTCACTAGTCAAGGTTAGCAAGCATAGGTTAAGTTTGATTAGATTATATTTATATCCCACCAGATTGGTCTAGTGGTGGGTGAATGCATCTTTGCAAATCAGCTGATTTTGAAGTCAACAGTTCTAGTGTTCAAATCCTAGTAAAGGCAGGTTTCTTTTATACAGATTTGAATACTAGATCATGGATACCGATGTTCTTTCGTGGTTGGGTTTCAACACACATCTCAGGAATGGTCAACCTGAGACTGTACAAGACTACACTTCACTTACACTCATACATATCATCCTCTGAATTAATACCTAACAGTGATTCCCTGAGGCTAAAACAGGGAAAACAAGATTATATTTATAATTCTATTTATTTTCTTATTTCAATATAGCATTTCAGTGGCACTATCAAATAACTAACTGCAGCAGTACATTAATACACATTAACAGCAATACTACATTAATACCATAGTATCTATTTGAATAAACCAATATGCAGCTAATAAAACCATTTGTTATGCGCAATTCTTTCAAATCACTAAGCAAAACTGATTGATTACTAAAACACGAGTAAGTTTTACGCGTTGTTTTACTTTCTAATCATAGCACAATTTTTACCGAAATCTGCAGTTAGGGATGTGCATAAATCTCTGTTATACTAAATCAGTATAACAGTATACAGTATACAGTATATCAGTATAACAGTATAACAGTATATCAGTTTTAACTCTTACTTTCCATCGTAGACTGTTTCCTAGTCTAGATATTACAATAAAAGCTTGTACCTTCAACTGGGATTAAATATTTTTGTAATTGAGTACTGTACAAAGTAAACAATCAGTTGTATGAAAATATTTTTCAGGCCCTTCTTTATAATTTTGTTTCTGTTTTGTAATATTTTGTAAACATTTCTTTAATCTACACCTTAAATCTTTATTAAAAAATTTTGAAGTCTATCTACTGCATTATTATCAAAATTATTGCTTGAAAACAGGGAAAACTTAGAAAAGTATAAGAAATCCCATGTCATCACACAATCTATTTTTCTATCAGTTAGTAAGGTTGTTATACACATTTTTAATTTGGTTAGAGATTTTTTATTATCTAAGTTTAGCTTAAGTTACTAATTTTTTTATTAATTTCCTTTAAAGTGTTGTGTCAAAATTGATGTTGCTTATGAAATCTAACATTTGATGAACTGTTGGGAATTAGATATCTGAAGCAAGCTTAGATATTGGTTTTACAAAGCCAGTTCTGTTTGATTTTTAGAGAATTCATTGTTTGATATTGTGATGTAAAATGTTTGTTTCAGGAATACATGTTTGTAAATTACCATCTGAATATGTCTGTAGTATTTCTTATATTTTAAATATTCTTTTTGTTCACATATTTATTTAACTTGGTTTTTTTTTGCTTAGGATGTTACTGAAGAAGATGAGCGTGCTATGGAATTGTTTATGAATAAAAATCCAGCGCGTCAGTTGACCCTAGCCGATATAATAATGGAAAAACTTACTGAAAAACAAACTGAATTAAAATCACAGTTTTCTGACAATGAAAGTAAGTTAATTAAACATAAAAAATTGCTATATGAGGTTTGTAGTGTAAAAAATGAGCTCTTAAAATTGTTATTTAATATTGATGTTAGTAATATTGTTTTTTTTTAATTTTCCTATTAATTCATTGCTTTTTTTTCTTGAATATCTCTTTTAATTTTAGCATACTTTTAAGCATTTCTATTTTTTTTTTTCTTTGACTTATTTTTTCTTTGTCTTTGCATATGTCCTCTATAATTATCTTTTTTTTTAATCTAATAACCATTCTCAATGAATCAATATTTTCTTACTACGTAATAAAGACAATATTCTAGTTCTATATTAGTTGGAACAAACTTAGTTCTAATTGTAAATTCTAGAACTAGTTTTTAAGAAAGTACTATTAATAAGGTCAGAATATTCTCTTATTCCATATTTTATCTTTTTTTTCTTTTCTAAGGCTAATGATTTTTTGTGCACAGTAGTTTGCTATATATACAACCATGAAAGAAACTCTTTACAAATCTAATGATTCAAAAACCACCCTATGTGGCTCTATTTACTCTACACTTCACAGATGTCTCATAGATTGATTTATCATTTGAGTATTTGATGATACTACTAAATATATTAGATTACTTCCAAATTCATTTGTGTAAATTGAGAATTTAATGGAACCTATGATTAAAATTTATAGAATGCACAAAAGTGATTCAGGATACAAATACTTACTAAAAATACTTCAGGATACAAATTTAAGAAATTTTAATAGTTTGTTTATTTTATCTTTAATGACAAATTTTTAACCTTTACACACCATTTTCTGTTAACGTAACTGTTTCAGATCTCTTAAGTGAAACTCCAGCTCTCTTAATTTGTTTCTCATGATATAAAAATTACTAAGTATTTAGTAACACAATAATGTGTATTATTTTTCTATTTTGTAACCCTTTTACTGTAACTTCTAGAAAAGAGGAAAATGCTGTCATAGTGTCTTTGCTTTTCTAAATTAGATTTCCGTATTCTCCTGGATTGTTCATTTACTTAGATGATATTGATTTCGGTTAAAACATAACCCTTTCAAACATTTTTAGAAATAGATGACAGAATTTTAACTGTTTTGTGACCAATTTGAGACTTTGTATTAGTTAATTTGATTTTTAATCATTTATTTTACTAACAAATATGTATTAAAGAAAATTTATCAAATGAAAGAGATTCTACTAAGAATTTAATTACTACTATGGAAGTAACTGTCTAAATCGACAAATTTATTATTTTTCAGAAATTTTGTAACTAATTTCACTTCATTTAATGATGGTAGATGCACATTCATCTCGTCTAGAGAGCTTGAACAGAACTCTAATATTATCATTAATATATATATTTTTCTTAATATATAATAATATACATCTATCTTAATTTTTTTCTTATATTCTATGGTTAGGATACCACCTAGATTTATATTCACCTGTATTTATGTTCTGAATATTGTATATAATAGAGTGCTACACTGTATTTATCTTCACAATTATTTAAACTTTTCATTCCTTATTTTTCATATAAGTTAATTTTTTTTAATAATTCACAAGGTACAAGTTTAAACTGTTTTCGTATTTCTTAAAAATAATATTTTAATTTAGGTTTTATTTATTTCATATTGTTACCTTTGTTTTTTTTTTTGTTTCAATAAAATGCTTTAAAATAGTTAACTTCAAGTGAAAAAAATATTATTAAAGGATTACACTTAATGCTTTTAAATATCCCTTTAGCTCATAATATAGATATAAACAACATAATAAAAAGTGAAGATGCAATAAGCAGTGAATATTAAACAAAAATACAGAACAAAGTAAACAAGCAATTTCCATTAGTGTTGACATTAACCGTTCTATTCAGGAGTAATTAATAAGGCCCAAACAAAATGTTATCAATTTCATGACCAATATTCAAGCTCAAGCTTTGTAAACAGTGAGAATGTTGGATTAAAGTTAATTTAAAGCTTCTAATGAGTAGCTTGAATATATTTTTTAAATTATACAATACTGGATGGAATCAAGTGTGGCCTGAAACAATAGTGCTTTGACAGCAAAAGAGTGAAAGAGTAAACTACAAGGTGTAATCAGAAAATAATTTAATTTTGATCAAAAAGAAATTACTGACTTTTCTATATTGATATTGTTCCCTTCAAACTCAGTCTTCCAGAAATGCAACATATTTATGACAACAGCATTTCTTTAAAATCTCTGATTATTTACGAAAAAAATTTTTTGTATTTAAGTTTGCTTAGTGATTTTTTTTCTTTATTTCATATATCCTCACAAATTATTGTCCTTTTAATGATCTCTTAATCAGTGGCGACAAGAAAAATTTACAGGATACCATGTTGGAGAATACGGAAGCTGCATATCAGTATGGTATTATTTTTGGCTAAATAATCACACATTAATAGTGAAAGGTTAGCAGGGCCATTATCTTGGGGCAAATTTCAAGAATTTTTTGCTCATATCTGTGGTCGTTTTCTTTGGATTTTTTTTTTTTGTCTTCAGTCATTTGACTGGTTTGATGCAGCTCTCCAAGACTCCCTATCTAGTGCTAGACGTTTCATTTCAGTTTGTGCTATTCAGCATTTTATATCGCTCCTGCTTCGTCCATCTTTAGTAATTCTACTTCCCAAATAACAAAATTCTCCTACCTCCATAATCTTTTCTCCTCCTATTTTCACATTCAGTGGTCCATCTTTGTTATTTCTACTACATTTCATTACCTTTGTTTTCTTCTTGTTTATTTTCATGCGATAGTTCTTGCGTAGGACTACATCTATGCCGTTCATTGTTTCTTCTAAATCCTTTTTATTTTCAGTTAGAATTACTATATCATCAGCAAATTGTAGCATCTTTATCTTTTAACCTTTTACTGTTACTCCGAATCTATATTGTTCTTTAACATCATTAACTGCTAGATCCATGTAAAAATTAAAACGTAACGGAGATAGGGAACATCCTTGTCGGACTCCCTTTCTTATTACGGCTTCTTTCTTATGTTCTTCAATTATTACTGTTGCTGTTTGGTTCCTGTGCATGTTAGCAATTGTTCTTCTATCTCTGTATTTGAACCCTAACTTTTTTAAAATGCTGAACATTTTATTCCAGTCTGCGTTATCTGTATAGAATTCTAGTTAAGATTTTTGATGCATGACTAGTTAAACTAATTCTTCTGTATTCTTCACATTTATCTGCCCCTGCTTTCTTTGGTATCATTACTATAACACTTTTTTTGAAGTCTGACGGAAATTCCCCTTTTTCATAAATATTACACACCAGTTTGTATAATCTATCAATCGCTTCCTCACCTGCACTGCGCAGGTATTCCACAGTATTCCACTACGCAGGTATACGGTATTCCACTCCGCAGGTATTCTACAGGTATTCCGTCTATTCCAGGAGCCTTTCTGCCATTTAAATCTTTTAATGCTCTCTTAAATTCAGATCTCAGTATTGTTTCTCCCATTTCATCCTCCTCAACTTCCTCTTCTTCCTCTATAACACCATTTTCTAATTCATTTCCTCCGTATAACTTCAATATATTCCACCCATCTATCCACTTTACCTTTCGTATTATATATTGGTGTATCATTTTTGTTTAACACATTATTAGATTTTAATTTATGTACCCCAAAATTTTCCTTAACTTTCCTGTATGCTCCATCTATTTTACCAATGTTCATTTCTCCTTCCACTTCTGAACACTTTTCTTTAATCCACTCTTCTTTTGCCAGTTTGCACTTCCTGTTTATAGCATTTCTTAATTGCCGATAGTTCCTTTTACTTTCTTCATCACTAGCATTCTTATATTTTCTACGTTCATCCATCAGCTGCAATATATCGTCTGAAACCCAAGGTTTTCTACTAGTTCTCTTTATTCCGCCTAAGTTTTTTTCTGCTGATTTAAGAATTTTCTATTTAACATTCTCCCATTCTTCTTCTACATTTTCTACCTTATCTTTTTTACTCAGACCTCTTGTGATGTCCTCCTCAAAAATCGTCTTTACCTCCTCTTCCTCAAGCTTCTCTAAATTCCACCGATTCATCTCGCACCTTTTCTTCAGGTTTTTAAACCCCAATCTACATTTCATTATCACCAAATTATGGTCACTATCAATGTCTGCTCCAGGGTAAGTTTTGCAGTCAACGAGTTGATTTCTAAATCTTTGCTTAACCATGATATAATCTATCTGATACCTTGCAGTATCGCCTGGCTTTTTCCAAGTGTATATTCTTCTATTATGATTTTTAAATTGGGTGTTGGCAATTACTAAATTATACTTCGTGCAAAACTCTATAAGTCGGTCCCCTCTTTCATTCCTTTTGCCCAGCCCGTATTCACCCACTATATTTCCTTCCTTGCCTTTTCTAACCGCTTGCATTCCAATCTCCAACTATTATTAAATTTTCATCTCCTTTTACGTGTTTAATTGCTTCATCAATCTCTTCGTATACACACGTTACCTCATCATCATCATGGGCGCTTGTAGGCATATAGACGACGTTAACAATCGTTGTCGGTTTAGGTTTTGATTTTATCCTTATTACAATGATTCTATCACTATGCGTTTTGAAATACTCTACTCTCTTCCCTATCTTCTTGTTCATTATGAAACCTACTCCTGCCTGCCCATTATTTGAAGCTGAGTTAATTAATCTGAAATCACCTGACCAAAAGTCGCCTTCCTCTTCCCACCGAACCTCGCTAATTCCTACTACATCCACATTTATCCTATCCATTTCCCTTCTAGCCCTTTCTTTCCCTTCTTTCTAGCCTACCAACCTTTTTTAAACTTCTAACATTCCACGATCCGACTCGTAGAATGTTATTTTTTAATTTTCTGGTGACCCCTTCCTTAGTAGTGGGGGATCTCCCCACTCGGAGATCCGAACGGGGGACTAGTTTACCTCCAGAATATTTTACCAAGGAAGGCGCCTCCATCATTGCTATATGAAAATGCAGAGAGCCACATTTTCTTGGAAAAAAAGGAGCTGTAGTTTTCAATTGCTTTCAGCTGCGCAGTACTCAGAGGACTGAGTGATGTTGATATGACCGTTTAAGTCATTCTGACTCACGCCCCTAACAACTACTGAAAGAGCTGCTGCTCTCTTTCAGGAATCATTCCTTAGTCTGGCTCTCAACAGATACCTCTCCGATATGGTTGCACCTTCGGTCCAGCTACTCTATATCCCTGAGCACTCAAGCCCCCTCACCAACGGCAAGGTCTCATGATTCATAGAGGAGGATTGTATTCTTTGGATTGTCTCGTGTAAATACAGTGCACCCTCAATTTATGCATAATTTTTTTACACAATTTCAGTTATATTCCGTTGAATAAGTTAGGAAAATTATTTCCGAATACACAATAGGTTTCATTTATACACAGTAATTATCATATTTTGTAAAACAGACTGAAATACTGTAGTGCACTACATATTTCAATTACAAAATTAGATTCATTTGCAGTTTATGTGAGCCTGTATACAAAAACACTACTTTAAATACATTTCATTACTGTTATTGAGTTTTAGTATATTTCTAGCTGCGTTTGTAAGACTTTTTTTTTTGTACGTATTGTTCCTTACATACTGTGATCAAAATTGAGTGCTGTGTTAGTGCCTAAGAAACAAAAAAAAGTTTTATCGCTATTAGAAAAAAATAAAATTCTAAATTGTCTAAATAATAAAGATACTGTGGCATCTGTTGCTAGTTAGTTTAAATTAATGAATCGTCTGGGCGTACAATATGGCTTAATAAAGACAAAATATTGCGGCAGAGTACCAGTTTGTGCCAAGGTCGTTTTGTACACGCAAAATCCAATATTGGAGAAAGTCAAAATGTTGTTAGTGACATGGATTGAAGACCAAATTCAAAAGCATATGCCATTAAGTTAAGCTTTAATTAGAGTAAAGGCTATGCAGCTTTATCGCAGGGTGTCCAGTGAAACAGATAATGAATCTGAAATTTCTACCAATAGTTCATCCAGTTTCAGTTTTAATGCCAGTAAGAGCTGTTAATTTATAAATCCTTGAATCCTTGTACATTAAAAAGTACAAATAAAAACAACCTTCCAGTTTTCTGACGAGCCAATAAATGTTCTTGGGTGACTGCTGATATTTGTATGGATTGGTTTAATAGCTGTTTTAAACCAGAAGTTAAAACGAACTTAGCATCCAGTAGAAAATTTTACTGTTCTAGATAACTATACAGTTCACCCAGAGGTGCTACTGAAAGAAGCTGATGAAAATATCAAAGTTGAGTTACTTTTGCCCAGCACTACACCACTTTTGCAACCCCTTGACGAGTGTGTAAATGCAACTTTCAAGGCGTACTACATTTGTCAAACATTTAAAAACGTTTTTGATGACATGGAGAGGATAAATCTTTAACTTTGAGCTAATGCTGGAAAAAATACACAATTGGTGATTGCATTGCAAATGTAAAAAATCTTTAGATGAATTAAAAAAATTAATCTTAGAAAACATTAAACACGTGCTGGAAGAAGTTTTGGCCCGAACTGGTGAAGGCCTGGCCAAAGAGAGGACATAACAAAGCCATAGAGGATAGAGACGAAATAAATATAGATGTAGAGGATACTTGTAACAAAATAGTCAGCATTGACAGACAGTTACCAGGATTTTTAGACATACTGGCACAGGATGTAAATGAAGAATAAAGTGACTCAGAACTTCTGGTTATGATAGAAAATGAAATCGTACAAGACAGTGATGAAACTGAAGAAGAGAAAGTTTCAATAAAAAATAAATAGTTACTTTAACAAATTTGTAAAAATGGTGGTGGAATTGAGAGAATTTATTATTGTCGAAGAAAAGTGATGGTGCGTAATTTGAGGTTTCAATAGGAACTAGAAAATACAGTTGCACCATACAAGGAAGAACAAAGACTTTTACTGAACAAATCCAAACAGTCCACCATTACTAGTTTTTTTTAATGTTAAATGACTTAAGGATAGTGAAAATAATTTATGTACAGTAAATATTTTTTTCCTTTTAAGTACAATTGTTCTTTTTAAATACATGCATTGTACTGTACATGTACATTGTACATACATTGGCTGATGTAATCTGTCATTCACTTTTTTAACATAGTTCTCTATAGCCTTCCATTCAAGGGGTCCTTTCATCATAATTCTGAGTGTCTTCCAGATTAAACATGACCTCCACACCCAAGGCTTCCAGCATCTCTTGGCATTCATTCTCAAATCATGTACAACTAAAATAAACATGTAGAGGGGTCTCCTCCTCAGCACACATGGGACAAAGGTCCAAGTGGTCCAAACAAAATCTGTACAAGTAAGCCTATAGCCTCCATGGCCCACCAGGAACTGCGTAAAAGAGTAACCCAGCAAGCCTTGAGTCCTTCGATACCAGCTTCTAATATCTCCGATAATGCAGTGCGTCCACCGCCCTTTCATCCCCTTGTCCCATCTGCTTTGCCAGATTCCTAACAACTCCTCTTTATATCAGCAGAAATTTTCCTTTTATCAGCAGGAGATAAAGGTCTCAATGCCCAGAGTCTCTTTCTTTACTCAGTCACAGGTCTATAGGCCAGCCAAGACTTTAGCCACCTCCTTAGAAACTGTACAATAAGCACAGATTATCCATGAACATCATCTCCTGTGTGAAGTCTCAAGTTGTCCTAAATATTTCATGTACTTAGTGACACTCCCCCACAATTCAGCCTCGTACATCCTGGTGTATGCAACTCCTGCCCACAGTCTTCTCTACAACTGGGTTGGGCCACCACAGTTGGGTGGGTAACCAACCTCATCATGATCTCCTCTTTGGCAGCCACCTGAATGGCCTGTGTTCCAAACTTGTGCCTCGTGTCGACTCGGACCCCAAGGTATTTAATCTCAGGTCTAGCTTTGATTCGTCTTGCCTCCAAGGTGAGTCTCTGCTTTGGGCATCTCTTGGCAAAAAAAATTGCCAACATCTCTGTATTATCAGGGGCAAGCGTGAGACCTACCCCTGCCATCTACTTTTTGATGGCTTGATAAGCATCACATAACTTAATAGCCTTGCAAACTGTGTCAACCTCCACCGCCAAAACGAGGTCATCCATGTAACCCACCAGGGTCACCCCCCGGCGAAAGGGAGATACGGAAGACCCCATTATAAGACAACACCCAGAGAGCTGGTTCAAAGACCAACCCCTGTGGTACTCCTCTGTATAGATTACACTCAATTGTTGTTCAACTCAGGCAGCAAGCAAGCCTACGCCCAGTTAGATATGACTTGATCATCTGTCAGAGGTACAGCAGAATTCCACACTCCACTAGCGATCTCATTATAGTGACATGAGAAATGCAGTTGAATGCATTTCTCACATCAAGGGTGACGAGCACACACATCCCCTTCAGCTCCTCCTCGCAGCTCTCTCTGCAAGTTGGCACACAGTGCCCACCACATCAATGACCGACCTCCCCTTCTGGAAGCCGTATTAGCTGGCAGAGAGTCCGCCCACCCTCTCCACCACCACGGATATTCTGCGTTGGAGCATATGCTCCAACACTCACTAGGGTGTGTATCATAGCAGTGGCCAATTTGAAGAGGGTAATGCTAGGTCCCTCCCCAGTTTATCACCAGCCACTGGCATCTCCACCTGTGGGGGAATACCCCCTCTGTGAGGCTAGTATATATACCTCAAGAAATACATCCGGAGCGGCCCAGACACCACCTTATCACCAAATTCAGCATCAGGACTGGGCCCAGCGCCTTCCTCAGGAGCATGTGTAATGTTGCATCCAATAACTCCTCTTATGTAAAAGGGGATGGAATCTCTCCATCATCCCCATCATCAGTCATTACCTCTTATTCTTTCAGAAAAAGGCCATTGATTATGCCCCGTACTTTGAGCGTCCTCCATAGCAGGGACCCTGGATCTCATCCTCCTTTTCACCAATATAGTGTACTGTCTGCCCCCTCTTCAATTAATCTGCCCTTATT
This sequence comes from Lycorma delicatula, assembly GCF_047948215.1. Taxonomy (NCBI): domain Eukaryota; kingdom Metazoa; phylum Arthropoda; class Insecta; order Hemiptera; family Fulgoridae; genus Lycorma; species Lycorma delicatula. The sequence continues at coordinate 342,152,058 of NC_134455.1, forward strand.
ACATTCATAACACATAAAACATAAGAACTGAGAAATTTTTTCCACATCTGTTGATTCATCAAATTGAATACTAAAAAATTCACGTGAATTCACTTGCTGAACTATTTGATCACGAACATCGTCAGCAATGTCATTGATTCACCTTGATATTGTGTTATTAAAAAGTGGAATTTTTTTAATTTATTTTGCTTCTTCCACGCCTATTAAAATGCTGACCATATCAATTGCAGCAGGCAATATGAGGTTTTCTGCGATTGTATGGGGTTTAGACATCTGAGCTACTATTAATGCTTTGAGATATTTATATTGTACTTTTATCAGTATGGCTTGATTTACAAATTGAAGCTTGTTGATTTCTCAAAGTATGTAATTTTCTTTTGAAAAATTCCAAGGATTTACTTTTATGATCCAGATGTTTACTTTACAAGCGTTAAATTAATTTTGATGGCTTCATGCTTTCATCAGAGAGGACTTTAAAGCAAACATTGCACTATGGCTTTTCATCCAATGAAGTAAAACCATAATTTAAATAACCGTTATTGTAAAATTGTTTTTTTACCAGTCAGTTCACTGGATGTAGATGGCTCACTTTGTTTTTTCACAGATTTATCCATTTTTCATAAGAATCAAATTGAAAAAAGAAACAGCTACACCTTTTTAACAACATACTGGAAACCAAAACCAAAAATTATTATTTTCAATGAAACTACTACTAATGATTCACTAGGTGCTTTTAAAAACTTAAGGCACCCGACGCACACTTCACATTCAAAACTAAACTGACGTTCTTCAATCCCTTAACTCTTTCGTACTGCTGAGAGCAGGAGATATTGAAACGTATCATATGCGTGTTCAAACATGAGGCTCTCACATCAAATATTATCCAAGCAGAACAAATTACAAGGAGCATGTAAACATCAAGTTAGAACCTGTAGCTCCTGTTTGTACACTTTATACATGCATATTCATGCCCATTGCTATCAATGCATCTAAATAGTTTTAACTAGGTTTCATTGAGTTGTGGTTGGGGATATCATGAAATATTCATTATATTATTTTTTTTTACTTTTTGTGGGTCATGAAGCTAAAAAGGTTGAGAACCACTGCTTGAAAAGAATGTAGGCATCAGTTGATGAAAGGAAAAATATAGAAAAAGAAAGAATATTTTCTCTATATGTTCAGTTTAAAAGTGTATATCATAGAAGAATGAGTGAGGTTCCAGTATATTTGGGAAAGGAGTAAGAATGCCAAAGGTATTTTGCTCATAGTAAGAATGGCGGAACTTAAGTCATTAGGTTGACTTTCTGAAAATAAAATTAGGCATCGTGCAATGACTTACAAGAAATACTATTCCTTTAGGATTAAAACTAGGTTACAACCTACTTGGCTTATTGGTTGACCTGTTTACCTATGATTAAGATAAAGTTCTCTTTTTACAATAAGTTAAATCGATGAACATTATAAATTCATTGTTGCTGTTGTTGGTAACTGTTTGTCGTGTTAGTAGATTATAAAAATTAGAGAATATCAGATGTAATAAATAGTTTTGTTAATTCAGATTACAAGATGAAATTATCTGAAAAATTTTTAATTTATTATTATTTTTATTCATATTTTTTACAAAATTTGTATAACAATCTTATTAATGTCAAACTTAATAAGTCCAGAATATAATAATAAATTCTTGAATTATTTATTACCAATCACATAATTTTATAAATAACTTTTTTGATAGTAGTAAATGAGTTTAGTTATTTATTAGTTTCACCTTTCACTACATCTGATCAAGAATCAGTCTTTAAACATGATAACCACACATAAACATATAACAAACTAAACAACTAACTTTATCTGAGGCTTGTTTTTTTAAGTAAGAATCATTTTATCATAAACTGCTAATAATTTATTTTTACTTGAAATTCATGTTTGTAAACTATTTTCTAACATAATCCCTGTTGATATCCAAGCATTTTTGAAATCAAGAGATGAACTTTGAATCCCTTGTTGACTGCCACCTGTTTGTTGAACCATTATTAGGTGATAATCATTTTAATGTCATCATCGTTCTGCATACATTCTCCAAAAAAATTCCCTGAATTTCAAAAAAAAAGATGAAAGTCAGATGGTCAGATGCATACCATGTGGAAAACAATCCAATACGTCCAATTAGAACTTTGTGAACATTCTGCTATGTTTTGAGCAACGTAGGTCATGCATTATCATGGTAGACACACCCCCTTAATGAGCAGTTCAACATGAGCAATCCCCTTAATGAGCAATCAACAGTTTTGTATGTGAAGAATTATCTTAAGGTTTTGCAGCACCTTTTTTGTGTTGATGGTTTTTCTTCAAGCCAGTAACAGAAGAATGCCTTTATGGTTGAAAGTTGTGTTACAACCTTCACAGATTAGCTTTTTTGGGAAAACCTAGTGTTGCCTTTTAAGATACTGTCATTTAGTTACAAGTGTGTAACAAGACTTCCATTCCTCATTTGCCAATTTGTGCAGTCAAAAATTGATCCCCTTTTGTCTGGTAATAATCAAGAAAGATGTAAGAACCAGCCATTCTCCTTTGTTTATGTTCTAGTGTCAAATTTCTTGGGAATTGGCTCGCACAAATCTTTAGTGAGAATATTCACTGACAATTTTTTTAAATATCAGATTAAAAAGCACCAGAAAAGTCACACAAAGCTCTTCAATTGTGAATCTACTGTTTTTTGGGGTTTTTTTCAGATATGTCTACTGGCAACAGTTTTCATATCTTCAGTGATGACAAACAGGCATTCAGATCTTGTTTCATCAATATACATTTGTTCTTTCTTCATCGAAATAACTGACACTATTTTTACACATTTCCTTGTTCATCATACCTTCTACATATTCTTCAACTAGCTGTTGATGAATTTCAGCAGGGCAAAGTCTTTGCTTTTTAAAATCTAATCACCAATTGTCCTCATGATCACCTGAATTGTTGAATGGCATGGTTAATGAAATGCTACTAATAAAGTTTAATGGATCAAAAACTTTAGACACATTCGCAAAGCTTAGGCACTAAAAAGTTTCGCCGTGTAGGGCCGGAAAGGCAGCTCGGATGCAGAGGTCACTTTGGCTCCTGCATATGCAAGAATGCGGGTAGTCGGGGTGCTCCGATGATGCATTCGGGACCCTCAGGTGTGAGAGGGGGACGCGGCGGTTTGCCGGCTATGCGCAATGTGTAGTCGGCAACCTAGTGTAGGGCCAGGAAGGGTAGCCTTTCAGTGGAGGGATGTAGTGGTCGTCCAGAAGGGGGAGCTACTGCATCTTGATGAAACTGGGAGGACCCCGATGGGAAGCCAAAAATGGCGAGACAGGGGGGCAGTCGACTGCCACGACACCCTGACATTCCTGCGCATAGCCTAATGGCAGAGGCCGGGGGTGTTTAAAAAAGGTTAAAAAAAAATCACTAAAAAGTTAAAATAGTTTCCAGCCAGGTTGCATTTCAAAGTTTCAATTTGTGTTGTTTATATATATATAAATGATTCTTACTACAAAAGTGATCTTCATATAAATTTATGTATTTCATGGATAAAAGATTAATTACAATTAAAAATTCTTTTTGTATTTTTTAAATTATATTTTATTTTAAATGTTTTATCAGTAGTTTAAATTATGTCAGGGCATTATTGTAAGTATTCCTGCATGGCTGAATATATGTTTTAACTATTTTAGTCACCTATCAGTTAAACTAATTTATTTGGTCATAGGTATACAAATGCAAGATATAGATCCCAAAGTAAAAGAGATGTATCAAGGTGTTCGAGATGTACTTATGAAGTATCGCTCTGGAAAAGTACCTAAAGCATTCAAGATCATACCAAAACTTAAAAACTGGGAACAACTCTTATATATAACTGGTAATATTAATAGGTTTTGAGTTTTTTATTACTTTTTTTTTTGTTTCTTGTGTAGAAATATTGCCTCCATAACTAATGAATTTTTGTAAATTGCTTTTTTATTATTACTTGACAGCAGTAAAATAATTTCAAACAGTGAAGTAGTATGCTGTTTGAAGTTACAACACCAGTGAACATTTTTAAATGACATTTTCATAATATGTATTTATTTATCTTCCCTTGTAATAGTTTTTTTTTATATTTTGTAGATTCTACTTAAATCAGTGACTACTGAAATATAGAGGAGAGGTGGTTTTATATTATATCATCCTTAATCACAGAAAATTTGATTCTAAAAACATGGAGCTTTTCTGAGGGTGTGTAGATTAATGGTGTTGTCTTGTCTATCAGTGAATGATAGACAATCATTCATCTGATGATGATGAATCAGTAATTGTTGTTTGTCTATATATTTTGAAATTGTGATTTTTTTTATGGTGAGATCAAAAAAATTTTTTGTTAAAATTTTTGCTGCTATGCTTGAAGTAGGGGAATTTATAGCAATTCCATTTGGTTTCTGTAATTCTATTTTGGAATTTAAAATGTTTTGGTTTTTGATTATATTTATTGTTTCTAAAATGTATTCAGCTACTTCATTGGGTATGGATTTGTTATTTCAAATAGTCAAAGATGCTAATGCCAAATGATTATATTTATTGTCTGTTCATTTTTTTTTTTTTTACCTATTAATTAGCTTTTATATTCTGATGATCTTATTTATGTGCCGGGCAAGAATTTTGTTGAACACATTTAGGTAATCTGTAATAAGATAGACTAACTTGTTGGATTTTGATTTTTTTTAAATGAATTTATTGAAAGATTTTTAACTTGTGTTGTCATTAGTATGAAATTTATTCATTATCAAAAATTTTAAATAATCTTGTCTTCTGTATTATTGTTTGAAAAATTTCATTTGTAATTACACAACTAATATTGTATGAATTGAAGAAATTTTATCTTTCATAGTAGCTTTAAACTACAGTATTACCTAGACAGCTTTATCTTTTAAGATGGCATTTTTATTTTTTTTTATTTCCTGTAATAAAATAAAAATAAAGTAATATTTATAAGAATTTGTATTTGAGTGTATTTTAAACGGCTTGAAGAAAGAGATCTTCAGGGTGAATTTGTTTTAGGAAATGTTTTTCTATCTTTGATATAATGTGTTTGTATTTATTAATGATGTCTTTAGTTGAATTTTGTGTTTTTTGGATTGTGCCTTTTTTTTCTTTCATTCTAAAATATAATCAAAACAGTTTGATCATGGAAATGTTATTTATTTGATTTTATTTGTTTTTTTACCGAAAGAATTGAAATTCTTTCCGTAAGTTTCTATCTGGAGGGAATGCTAGAAGAGTTGGATTTTTGCAAGGTTATCTAAGTTCAACATTTACAGTAACAGTAAATCATCATAAAATGTACAAATGCATTTTTCATTATTTGACAAAAATTTCTCTACATAAATCATACACATTCTCATTCTCTATGGTTACAAATGTTCGTTAACATAGTTTTTCCACTCATAGTTTTTCTAGATAAATTCCTTTGCTTTTTACAACAAAAAAAAAATGGTTTGTTTTTTATCTCTTTACAAATAAATAATACGTATAAATTAAATTGACTTGCCTGCCACATAAACTTTTTGATCTAGTTCTTGCTAATCATTTTATCTAAGAGTGGTGAATTGTCTTTCCAGTAGTTAAGGGATAGCCCACCGGGTTGGTCTAGTGGTTAACGCGTCTTCCCAAATCAGCTGATTTGGAAGTCGAGAGTTACAGCGTTCAAGTCCTAGTAAAGCCAGTTATTTTTACACGGATTTGAATACTAGATCGTGGATACCGGTGTTCTTTGGTGTTTGAGTTTCAATTAACCACACATCTCAGGAATGGTCAAACTGAGAATGTACAAGACTACACTTCATTTACACTCATACATAGCATCCTCTATCCATATAAAAGAACTCTACAAAATACTGCCACTTCAAAAATGTTTTTAATAACATGCTTCTTGAAGCTTACCCAAAATGAATAAATAAAAATAAAGATAAAAAATACATCACACTTAATAAATGAACTGTGGTTCGGAAAAAAATTCTTGTTAATTTAAAAATGCTGTATGTAGCATAATTTTAATAAGAACAAACTATCATACATACATAGATGAACAAACTTATTGCCCAAGTAACACATGAACTACTGTTGGACAAAGTTCTTTGTTGAACAAATAAAATGTAACTTCAAACATAATTGTAGTTAACACAAAAACATTCCACTATAATGTAGACTCAACATTAATTAGCAACCGCATCATACAAAACTAATTGAAAATCCTTAAAATACATGAACATTATTAAATAAGAACAACACCATTATACTAAAGAAACAAACACATTTCAAATCAAATATCCCAAGTAGTTTGACAGAGTACTTTTAATACTCGGTCAAAGTACTTATAAAAGTACTTTGACCTAAGTATTTTTATTTCTAACTCAGATTAGTGTATCAATAACATCAGCTGCAATTAAGTCTAAAACATCAGGACTGATATCACTGAAGATGAAGATGATCAGTAAAGTAATTAAAAGTGTTATTAAGTGAATTGAACTAATTTTTGTTTTAGTTAATTTTGATCTAGTGGTGAACTCGTAATTGCAAATCAGCTGATTTCAAAGTAGAGAGTTCTAAGGTTAAAATCCTAGTAAAGGAAGTTACTTTTATACAGATTTGAATACTAGATAGTGGATACCAGTGTTCTTTGGTGGTTGAGTTTCAGTTAACTACACATCTCAGGAATAATCAACCTGAGACTGTACAAGGCTACACACTTAATTTACGAGAGTAAGTCAAAAAGTAAAGGGAAATTTTTATTTCCCTCCTAATCACATGTGTGGCAGCAATGATTGTTCGGCTACAACTCATAACCTCTACCAGCTGTTCATTGAAAGTATTGTTTCATTGTTAGCTGTTTGTGATTGTGTTAAAAAGTCTGTTTAAAATGAGTGCTCCTTTGTCTGATTGCACCAAGGAAGAAATGCGAGCAGTGAAACGTTTCCTCAATTCAAAAGGAGTGAAGCCAGTAGAGATTATTTGTCAAATGTAGCAGCGATATAGAGAGAGTTGACATGGTCAGCATTTTCAATCATCCATGATTCTTTAAACTTTCAAAAGGTCTGTGCTCAGTGAGTTCCATGGCAATTGACCAGCACCCTCAAAGAGAATCATTTGAAAATCTCCCAGAAGCTTTTGAAACGTTACAATGATGGAGACTCATTTCTTAAGCAAATAATAACTGTTGGCAAGACTTTTTTTAACCTCTAGACCATCGTTAGGTATTATGTCAGAGGATGAGATAAATGAAATTTTTTGTAATGTGTGAAAATGCCATGCCTGACTGGGATTCGAACCCAGAACTTCCAGATGGAAGGCCAAGACGCTACCACTCATGCCACGGAGGCCAGCAATGATGAGACATGTGTCTTATCACTTTGAAGCCATGACTAAGCAACAAAGTTTAGTGTGAAAATATCCTTCATCTCCCACAGCAAAAAATTTCAAAACTTAGATGTCTGCAGAAAAGGTGGTGATGACGGTAATCTGGGATATGAAAGGTTCACTTTTGGTTTACTTTACATGTAAAGGTCAATCAGTAAACAAACAAGATCACGGTTTTGAGCTGCTGGACCACCCTTCTTACAGTCCAGACCTGGCTCCAAGCGATTTTCAACTTTTTGGCCCATTAAAAGAAGAGTTGCAAGGGATTCATTATCGATCTGATGAAGAGGCCATAGAAGCAGTGAAAAATTTTCTGCACACCAGACCGAAAACTTTCTTCCAGGAAGGAATTCAAAAGCTCGTTAAAAGATGGACTAAATGCATAGAAGTAGGAGGGGATTATGTTGAAAATTATTATTATTATTTAATTGATGCAAGATCAGTTATAGGATTGTTTATCCTGCCATTGACATTACTAATTTACTATAGAGAATCATTTTCATTTGAAAAAATCAAACTATTTGTTAGATATTACTACTTAACATTTTTAGTTTTCATGTAATAAAGCCCATATTACAGTCTAAAATGACAGAATTCTTAATTGATTCTACTACATTCCTTGAAAAGTGAAATAACATTGATCTCAGTACTGTAAAATGATGTCACTTACAAAACTATAGGAAGGGTGAGGACTCAAGTACTACCAGGTATTGTATCTTTCAGTTATGGTATTAATTTTTTAATGCCAATATTTGCCATCTTATTATTAGCTTCCAGATGCAAAATTTAATCTTTTCTTTCACAGAAAATAAATTCAGTATTTTCCTACGTTTTATTCACAGCATGTATTACTTACAGCAAAATGTTTCTGTTATTATTACTTTACATCAACCTGGGTATTTATCAGAATATTTATAATGAAATTGTTATTACTTCACAAGCATAAGGGAGAATAAATATTCATCTGTACTATCTTCAATATTAGGAATGTTCAGGAAATTTTATCACTTTCTTATAGCTGTTTTAGTAATAATTAATCATAGTTAAAACATAAATCAGATCTTTTAAAAAGTTGATTGTTTATAAATTTCCACTTAAGCTTTTAATGGTTCAATTTACAATAAAATGTGAGTGTATTAAAAAAAAAAATCTTTTATGATTACTGTATTTAAGCTAACTCAGAAAAAGATTAACCATGTTGGTTAAAATGGTTAATACAGATTATTTACATTCCTGCATGAACTTGTTTTCTTATTAGTACTTACACAGAAAAGGTTGCTTACAAATCTGTGTTTAAGTATATATTTATTTGAAAAATAAAACAGAAGTATAAAATACCAAAACATAATTCTCCATCATAAAAGAAGTTGAATAATTCATACATTAAAAAAATTTGTTCATTCTCTTTGAGCTTTCATCTTTTCATTCACTAAATGTAATAACATAAAAAACATTCATTCTTAATTTTTTCTATTTTCAGAACCATATAAATGGACTGCAGCTTCAATGTACATGGCTACAAGAATATTTGCATCAAATCTTAAAGAGAAAATGGCCCAAAGATTTTATAATCTTGTATTACTTCCACGAGTAAGAGATGATATAGCTGAATATAAACGTCTTAATTTCCATTTGTATCAGGCATTAAGGAAAGCTCTTTTTAAACCTGGGGCTTTCATGAAAGGAATTTTATTACCATTGTGTGAAGTAAGCATTTCAGTCATTCTTATTTTTTGTTAAGTTAATATTTTAGTTAGAGTTCTCTTTTCTTGATTATTCAGTGTTAGATGTATTTTATAAAGGTTTTATATCTGAATACGTAGTGCAATCTAAATACACTTGAATTTGCAAGTTTTTAACACGAAATTTCTTGCATTATTTAAGATGTTTCATTTTTCTGACACAAACAAAACAAATTATTAACATTCCAATTTAGTAGTATTTATATTTAAATACTTTCAATTATTTTTATTTATGTATTTAGGACAAATTTATCTGTAATTTGGTGTAAAGGTTTTTGTGTATTTTTCTTTTATTCCATATTAAGTGTTATTAACAGTTCTCAGGTTTTTATGTGTGTAGAATATATAATTATAATCATTAATGCTACTACGTGTATGATTTGCTTCTACGAGGGTTATTTTTTTTCAAGGTCCAGTCCGTCACGAAATTAAAACCACAGTGAAAATTAAAAATTTTTTATTTGTAACGAGTACTTACATAGTTATGCTATTTCTCTACATAGTCGCCACTCCAATTTAGACATTTATCGTAGCGTGGTACCAACTTTCCAATACCCTCGTCATAGAACGGAGCCGCCTGTGTTTTCAGCCATGTTTGTATGCTGGTCTGCAGCTCGATGTCTGTGCCAAAATATTGTCCTCCTAGCCAGCATTTCATGTGAGCAAAGAGGTGAAAATCGAATAGAGCCAAGTCTGGGCTGTATGGCAAGTGATCAAACACTTCCCAATGAAAACGCTGCAGGAGCTTCTTTGTTACAGCTGCAGTATGCAGCCGAGCATTGTCATGGAGAAAGACAATGCCTGATGACAACATTCCTCTCCGATTATTCTGAATTGCCCTTCGTAGAAGTTGAAGAGTCATGCAGTATGAGGCTGCACTGATGGTCGTACCACGTTCCATGAATTCCACCAAGAGAACTCCATTCCGGTCCCAGAACACAGTAGCCATACACTTTCTGTGGGAGAACGTTCACTTGAACTTAGGGAGGCGTCCATTCTCATTGTTTTGTGATGGTCGCACAGCATCTTGGGAACCCATCTTGCACACAGTTTGCGGTACTGAAGTCTCTCATTCACAATGGTCTAGAGAGCTGACCTTGAAATTTCAGGAATAAATCACTCGATACAGAAATTGTGAACCGACGATTTTCTCAAATTGCCTCATCCACTTGCTCAACGAGATCATCGGTTGACACTCACTTCCTTTCCTGACTGCCTGCATCATGAATATCTGTATGTGCTGCTTTAAAGTTGCTGCACCATTGTCGCAGTTTGCTGTCACTCATTGAAGTTTCACCATACGCATTACTTATTCGTTGATGAATTTTAGCTGCATTACACCCCTCAGTCTAAAGAAATTGAATTACTGCACGCACTTCTCACTTGGCGGGAGATGCTATTGTTGTAGACATGTTTACATGCTAGCTAGCATGTTTACATGTTCAGAACTAAACGAAGTGACGCGGCATGATTGAAGGCCATACTAGAGATGCTGCGCACCATATATGCGCAAAGGTTCATCTGATTTTTGAACGGGTTTTTATTTCGCGACCGATCGGACCTTCAAAAAAAAATAACCCTCGTATAAGGGGGTTGGTAAATTCCAAATTTATCTGCTGTGAAGTGGTTTCTGAATACATTATATCTTTCAAAGTTTGAAATTTATATATTCTTTACTTATTGTAATCAGGCTTCATATTCTTTACTTATTACAATATCATTTGCACTGTTTGTGCAAATGAAAGTGCACTACACTTTCATTTAATAATCTTAAATACTCACAAATTTTTTTAGAAAAAAGATGTTTGTACAGCTGTTTTGTAAAATTACACAACCTAGTTCTTATTCAAAATCATATACATTTCACAAAGGTTGCCTAGAGATTTAGACAACATTGTTTTTTTTCATAGATTTGTAATAAACCTTTGCAAAAAACGTGACATCAATAACGCCTTATATATAGTCAACCCAAAATTTTGACATGTTCTTGTGTACTCATATACAGTGTGTTGCTCACAGGTGAGCAACAATGATGTGTACTCCAGACACTCTGTTGTCTGTGAGATTCAGTGTGTTATTTCGCAAATGAATCACAGTAATGCAACAGTGTGCTTCTGCTGGATCCCCAGCCATATTGGGATTTCAGGCAATGAGCATCTAAAATATGCTGGTGCGGCAAAGGAGGCTAGTTGCCAGCCTCCTTTTCACCTATCATGTTGCTTCGAACGATCTTGTTTATTTTCTAAAGAGGGTGGTTCATGATGAATGGCAAAGTGAATGGTATACTAATATTAATAATAAACTTCATCCAATGAAGAATACTGTATCACATGGAGTTCCTCATGCAGAAATAGCCGCACAGTAGACTCACTTATGGATATCTGATGATGAAAACAGATACACCGGTTTGTGCACGCTGTGACTGCTAACTAACAGTACACCACATCCGTGTGAACTGTATCTGTTATGTGGCATTGTATTGCATGTTTAACCTAGGAGCTAACATGCAAACTATTCTAGGGGCTAATTAAATGCTGTTATCCGATCTTTACAGTTTCTTAGGGCTGCTCATTTATATTCAAGTATTTGAATTATTGTAGTTTGTTTCAGCTATTCTTGCCATTTGCCTTAAAGCAGATGATAATTTTATTACTTTAATTGAGATATATAATGTGATATATCTTTCTTTATTACAATAAATATATTGTGTCAGATGATGATAACACAGAAGCATTTTTCGACCAAAAAAAAAATGATGACCATCAGCTTGTATACAGACAGATTTTGCTGTAACTTTCATGTATTTTCTACTATAGTACAGTCAATTTGTATTTTTATTTGAAAATCCTTACCTACCAATTGATGTTTTTCCCATATGTTAGGGGTGATGAGGGAAGCTTAATTCCAGATTTTTAACATCCCCCCTCGCATAGATTTTTGAAAAACTCAAAAAGTTTTTGAAATGCGTTTTTCTCTGAATCTATGCAGTTTAGAGAAAAGTTTTTCAAACAAAAAATGTAGAGGACATTCTCCTCTACAATTAATGTCTTTCAAGTTATGCCGTATAATTTGATATTGAAATACTAGATGGCATTGAAGTTGTAAAAAACGTGTTTTTTCACTGGAAAAAATTGTTTTTCATCTGTATTGCATAGGGAAAAGTTGTTAATCTCAAAAAAACAGACAACTTTTATTTTTAAAATTTTCTTGTACGACTTACCGTTTTGGAGCTGTAGCTTGTGAAAGTGTGAAAATGTTGTGAATTGGGCACGTGTTCAAAACCAGTCTAGTCATTTACAACGTTTTTTACAACTTCAGCGCCACCTAGTATTTCAATTTCAAATTATACGGCATAACTTCAAAGACATTAATTGTAAAGGAGAATGTTCTCTACATTTTTTGTTTGAAAAACTTTTCTCTAAAATGCATAGATTCAGAAAAAACGCATTTCAAAATCTTTTTGAGTTTTTAAAAAATGTATGGGAGGGGGTTGTTAAAAATCTGGAATTAAGCGTCCCTCATCACCCCTAATGCGTGGACAAAAGATCAATCGGTAGGTAAGGATTTTCAAATACAGCCTATTTTGATGACAAATTGCCTGTACTAAGGATGATAAGTAATAGTTATGGGATTAGTATTTTGTCTTTGAAGTGCCATTCAACATTCATGATTCATTGCTACAACAACAATTGAATTAAGAAGTTCATTATGTTCTTAAATAACAGTTGTCAGTTTCATATTACACAAATGATTTTAAAATGTAACAGTTTGAAGAACTTTGCTGATGATAAATTAAACAGCAGATTTATCACTGTGTAGTGGCTGACTGTTACTAAACAGCAGTGATCCAGTTAATGGGCACTAAAGAACTTTACTCCAGTTTATGAAAATCAGTTTTTTTGTAATGTTTGTATGGTTTTTTTACAGAGTGGTATGTGTACATTAAGAGAAGCTATTATTGTTGGTAGTGTAGTAGCTCGTAACTCTATTCCTATGTTGCATTCAGCTGCAGCCTTACTAAAACTTGCAGAAATGGATTATACTGGAGCCAATTCAATTTTTATTCGAATTCTTTTGGATAAAAAGTATGCTTTACCATATAGAGTTGTCGATGCAGTTGTATTTCATTTCTTGAGGTAAAGTCTTTATTTAAGCTGTTTTATTTATTATTGTTTAAGCATTATTGCGTTTATATATTTCTGTGGCGAATAATTTTTTTATTGTAATTTATAAAAAAATGTAATATGTATGGTGTTTAGTTGAAAGAAATTAAGTGACATAAATTTCAGATTGAAATTATAGTCGGTTAAGATTTAATATTATAAATAATTGCATTTGCAAAATTTACTTATTATTAGAAATTATAAATAATTTTTGTTCCTATTTATAAATACTAGTATAATGTTCACATAGTGATTTTTTTTCAAGTAACAAAAATATTCTACTGGGTACCCTTGATTTGATCGAGTGGAGGTACTGTGTAATTAACAATTCTAAAAATTATGCCATTATATAAGCTCCTTTCAGGTAGTATAACTCCCCTTCCAGATAGTTATGGGGGGGGGGGTTAAAGTGCTCAGCTGACCTGGTTCCAGAAAAACTTCTCATTATGATCGCCAAGCGATCATAAAGTTAGCATCAAGTAAGGATAGTATTAGCAGATACAGTAAACAATTACCCATAAAGACTTATGATTTGGATCATGAAACATCAAAACACTAGCTAGCCCAGCGAATTTGGAATATTTTTCCAGAAGAATTTAGTAAGTATGAGATGGTCCTTGTGGCACTTCAGGGATAAGATATCTATTATCCAGAGAAGCTTAATACTGAACATTACATACTGTGGATCTCTGGAAGGAGTATTACATAGGATTGGATTACTATAAATAAAAAGAATTCACAAGAGTAGTATCTGCAGCTTGCAACTGCAGTTATAAGTTTTAAAGCCATAGATGAAGATAGTCAGCTCGAAGGAACATTAAAAAACTTACCTATAATTAGTTTTTCTCCTTCAACAGACCAGTTTGAAGAAAAAGATAAATTTTATGAAGATTTTAAGCAATTAATCGACAAGCTCCCAGAGTATGAGTTAAAGTTTGTGATGGGTGATTGCTGTACAAAGCTTGAAAGAAAGTGAATTATACAGAAAGCTGGCATGATGAAACCTGCTAAAATGGTGTGATGGTAATTTAATACCTTCACACCATTTCATAAATATAGCTTTTCAAAGGACGGTTGTACGTGAGGTAACCTGGATCTCACCAGAAGAAAACATAAAAAATAAAATAGATCGTATAATAGTTGACCAGAGGAATAGAACTAGTCTTAAAAATCTCCGTGACAGATGGTAGCATCGTGGCCTTTTTTCCGGAGGTCCTGGGTTTGAATCCTGGTCAGGCATGGTATTTTTCACACACTACAAAATTCCATTTTCATATTCGATGCACAAGCTTCAATCTTATATGGTGATATCAAGCCAACAAAAAAAAATATGTTAGAAGTGTAAAGGAGGTAAAATGTGGATCTCTCCATCTTTATCTTAATAAAAATCAAACAAAGAATACCATTAGGAAAATCCCGTAAAAGAAATGTAGATCAGAATATTGCAATAGATAAGCTGAAAGAACCAGAGAAGTTATTGGAATTTAGGTTAAATATATAAAAACATTTTCAAGAGCTATAAATAAAGGAAATAGATGAAAAGAATAAAGTAGCAAATATTGAAGAAAGTTGGCGCTGGATAAATGTTACCAAAATAGAAAACGAAAACCCCTTGGCTTATAAAGGAGTGCAAAGATAAAAGTTGAAAAAAGAAAAAGGATCAAGAAGAAGCTTTTTCAAAATCAGTTAAAGGAAAATGTAAGATCTGAAGAATCTAAATTAAATTTAAAATGTGGAGAATCTAAGATGTAGATAAAATTATAAAAAAAAACTGCAGTGAAGGAAAAGAAGGGAAGTGATGTTATATTCAAGCAGGTAGAAAAAAATAGAATGATAAATAATATTAGAATTATTGTAGATCAGTGAGATTTTCCAAAAAGAAGTTTTGTGCCTCATACATGTGAAATTAAGGATAGGGAAGGGATTGTAATAGAGATTGATTGAGGTTTGGGGGATGTAGAAAGATTATTTTGAGAAGCTGTGAATGCAGAGGAAAACTTAACAAGGAAATGAATCGGTAATGTTACCAAAATGTTGAACTGTGTATAGAAGTGTCTGCTAGGAAGGAAGTAGATGGAGTAGTTAATCATATAAAATGTTAGGCTACAAGGATTGATGTACTAACCAGATAAGTAGAAGGAAATTGCCTAATTATACAATTGCACTGGCAGGTTTCAAAGATATAGAAAAAGGAAAGAATACCAGATGAATGGAAAGAGTCTCTTATAGTCTCTGAATTTAAAAAAAGGTAATGAGCTGGACTATAACAACTGAGAGGGGAATCATTTCTACATACAACACAAATTTTTCTCCAAATTAATTCAGAAGCATTTGTGGAATCTATAGTTAAAGAAAAACAAGAAAGCTTCATGAAATGAAATTTTTAAACAAAGTTTCATTCTAAAGCAAACATTAATTTAGTATTAGGTGTATAATAAAAGCACATATATTATTCATTGGTTTTAAACAGGAATATGACATCATTAATGATAGAAAACTGGGACACGAAGGCTAAATTTGGGAAACCCAATAAACGTATTAATTAAACAGAAGTGAGCTATCAAAGGTTAAGAGCCTTACTGAAAATAAATGTTGAGTATTCCTCTGCATTTGAAATCTAATCAGGAGTGAGACAAGATGTTCTGTTGCCTCTGCTTTTTAATTTCGTTATTAAGAGGTAAGTAGGAAGGATGTTGGATAATAGGGCTTGATTAAAAGATAAACTTATTAGATTTGCAGATTATGTAGCTGTGATCACTGAGAATGACCTGAAAAAATTAGCAAAAGTGTTTTTTAAAAACGTAGTCTGGAAAATTCAGGTTTAATATCACTAGAAGATATTGAAGCTGAAGGTAACGGAGTTGAAGAAGTGGAACAGTTTAAATAGTAAGGGATAGTATTAAACAATACAAACACAGATGGTCTAGAAATAGACTTTAGAGGGAAAGTTAGAATTTTAAAGTGGCGCCATAGAAATTATTCTAACGGTGACAAGTTGGGTTATCTGACTGGCCATTCTATTTGACCCCTTTGGCCAATTCATCTTTCAGGAAAAATACAAATTTTAAATACATTTAAAATTTCATTCACCTGAAGACCGAAATGAGGCAGAGCACCATCTTGTTGGAACAAATATTTTGGAATGATATTGTCAAGAAGCAAACTTAAATTTGCATTTAAAATTTCATTAATAAATATAGGCCCTATAAATCGTCCAGCAATAATAACTGCCCATAAATTTACTTTGACTGGATACAGTTTATATGCCTCATGATACCAGTGCAGATTAATATCAGACCAATTTCAACTGCTATGGTGATTTACATTGCCATTTTAAAAAAAAATATGTGGCCAATTTCTGCAGAATTATAAATAAATAATATTTGAAAATATTTGTAAATTTTTCATTGGTGTTAACTATCAGCTGATCAGCATGATAAGGTGAAAATATTTTTTATTTATTTACTTATTAAATTAAAACAAAAACAATTTTTTGTGTTAAGATATACAATTTTTTTAATCTTCAATCATAATCATCTTCATTAAGTTCTTGCACCAGAAAAATTTTGAAGGATTTGAAATTCTATCACACTTTTAATGTTCAGATCGCTAAACTTGGCTAAGCCTGTGTTTCGTGCTGCTGTTCAAGTCAAGGAACGAGGATTCTCAGATAACAATATTATTATTGAATATAATAATAATGTTTTTATTTGTTGCAGATTTAGGCCACCATGGTTTTCTCCTATTATTAATGCTCCCTGTTTACCTTTTGAAGTAGTGTTATGATTATTAAATGTTGCATTAAACAATTCACAGACTTCATTATACAACCTAACCCTATCACCAAAGTCCCTCATCATTAGAATTATGACCCTCTCCTGTTCACTAAGTAACACATTGATAGCAATGTTAGGTATCACAGAATTAATTATGTAAAAAATAATTACAAAAATGATAAATTCCAAGTGGCTTACAAATGTGCTAAAGGTAGACTAAGTCAATCAGCCAACCGATCAAAATAAATACTCATAAGAAAATAACACTCTCTAAATGGAATGTTACACACAATAATGAGTAAGCTTCATTTTTGTAACAATGGTAAGAGACCATTAATAATCAGTTGATCATTAATAATCAGTTGATCAGCATGATTGCATGACAATATTTTTATTTATTTACTTTAAATTGTAAAAAAAAAGTTCTTTGTTAAAAAATATATTTTTTTTTTTTAAATTTAAAGTTAACTTTAAATTTTTATTTAATTCAAATAACTTTCTTTTTATTTAATTTTATTATTTGAATGTATTAAATTTAGTAATTTTCGTAATCCAAACTTTATCCTGCCACAATTTTGGGTAGAGACATTTTACCAGCTTTTTATTTACACCAATTTTCTTGTCTTAAAGGGACCTTTAAAGTGATGTATCACACAAAGGGTGTTACCATTTAAAATATTAAAGTTATAATTACTAGGCTATCCCCCCCAAATAGGGGTTGAAATTCTATTTCTCGTCAGAAGGTAAAGTAGTTGACCAATACTTTATCCTGAAAGTTACAGTATTTTAACTGGGACACTTTTAAAGCTGTTGAAGGATTTCCATACTTTTGATTTACTTTGCATATATATATATATATATATATGAAGTCTGTTCTGAAAATAACCAAACATTTTTAATTACATGCTAACAGAGATATTTAGTGACGTGCAGTTGGCAGCATTTTGTTCTGCATAACCTCTTCTGTAACCACATGTATTGGATTTTTAATATCTCGTTTAGTTTTCATGTTATCATTTTTGAATGCAACGTGTTTAAGTGTTAGTAGCAATTTTCAGGAGCAATAATACAACATAAAATTTTGCATGAAACTGGGAAAAGCTTTCACAAAAATGTTTCAACTTTTGAAACAAGCTTACGGAGATGATGCTCTGGGTCGTACATAATGTTATGAATGATTTTCACAATAGGTCGTCAGGCAATTGAAGATGATCCTCGACCAGGAAGGTCTTTGACTTCAACTTATGACACCCACATTCAGAAAATCAACAATTAGGTGCGTGCAAATTGCTGATTGACTGTCAGAGAACTTGCAGAAGAAGTTCTCTGTCAGTTGGATCATACCATGTCTAAAAATTGCTAGTGCTATGCTTTGACTAAAAATTGAACCATGTATTGAGTTGCAGCAAACTTTGTTCCTCCTTTGATGACCAAGCAACAGAAAGAACATCGATGGAAGTTGTCAGCAACTTCTTGAACAAGCCGATGATGATGAAACATTCATACAAAAGATCATAACGGGAGATGAAAGCTGGGTTTATGGCTATGACATTGAAACAAAAGTTCAGTCGTCACAATGGGTTCGCAAAGGATCTCCACACCCCAAGAAAGCACATCAATTTCAATCTAGTGTCAGAGTGATGCTCTCTGTTTTTTCAACTTTAATGGAATTGTACTTTTTGAATTCTTGCCTCAAGGTGAATTACATATCTACTATCAAGGCATTTTACAATGTTTACGTGAAAAAATCTGCAGAACGAGACCAGAGTTGTGGCAAAACAACTCATGGTTCCTTCACCACGACAATGTGCCCACACACTCAGCTTTGTCAATTCATCAGTTTTGAACCAAAAATCTGATTACTGTCCTCCCTCAGCCTCCCTACTTGCTAGACCTGGTTCCTTGTGATTTTTAATTATTTCCAAAATTAAAATCAGTTATAACATTGTTTTGAGAATACTGATGTCATTAAAGCAAATTCGTCATGTACCTTAAAGGCTATTTCAAATGATGCTATCCAGGACTGCTTCACAAAGGTAAAACATCACTGGGAAAATTGTTTGAATAGGGAAGGGGAGTACTTTGAAGGGGACAAGTACCAATAATCTGTAAAATCAATAGTAAAGATTAAAAAAATAATTTTGGGTTATTTTCTGAAAAGATCCCTTGTGTGTACATGTATTGCCTACTTTCTTAGTTCCATAAATTAGTGCCCTTCTCCCTGTTTTTATTTGTCATTTTATGTTGCTGTAAATTTTGCCTCAGTTCATAATAATCTTGCAGTATAAATCTGAATATCTACTGATATGATAATTTGTGTAAAGTATAAAGTACTTAATTATTTTATTTATTTTATAGATTTGAAAGAGATAAGAGGGAGCTTCCAGTATTGTGGCATCAAGCATTTCTAACTTTTTCACAGCGATATAAGGGTGATATCAGCACTGAACAGCGAGAATCACTTCTTACTTTGTTACGACACCAGTCACACCCAACTATTACCCATGAAATAAGACGTGAATTACAGAATGCAAAATGTCGAGATGTTGAAATTCAGAACCCTCCTGCAGATACTATGGTACTGGAATAAGGATAATTTTGTCAGATGGCAATTATTTAATTGCAGATACTTTTAAAATTATTAAAATTTAAATAAAATTACATTTTATTTTTTATTATTTTGTGCAGTTTTTGATTGAACCACAAACTTGAAAAGTAATTTACACATCTAATTTTCCAATCATGGCACTGTTGGTATATAAGATTGATTATTTATGTATAAATAAAATAAATTAAAATTCAACCTTACCAACAATTTGTCTGTTTTTTTTTTCAAATACTTTCAGTCATTTGACCATCATCAGGAAAAATTTTTATTTCTATTTAAAAATATTAAAATTAATGTAGATTAATAATATTAAAATTAAAATTGACATAAATAGATTAATAATTTAAAAAATATTAAAATTGTAAAAACCAGTCGTCATAGTGTAAAATTAATTACGTCTGTTATGTAGGAAAGTCGCAGTTGTTATGAATGTTAATGGTTAGAGTAAAAACAGGATAGTATCTTGATAATTATTAATTATTCATTTTAATAAAATATCATTCTCTAATTTAATTTATTCGTTGATTAATTTATTGTTATAATAATATATATTAAATTTTTCAAGAATGCTGGTTTTATAAAAATCGTTGAGAAATATCTCATACTTTATTAAAATTTTTATAAACCAGCATCCTTGAAAAATTTAATATATATTACTATAACAATATCAGTGAACAAATTAAATTATAGGATGATATTTTTTTCAAACAAATAATTAATAATTATCAGATACCTAACCTGTTTTTACTGTAACCATTAATATTCATAACAGCTGCGACTTTCTTACATAACAGACATAATTTCTTTTATACTATGATGACCGGTTTTTATGCTTTTAATATTTTTTAACTTATTAATACATTTATGTTAATTTTAAGTTTAATATTTTTAAATTGAAATAAAACTTTTTCCTGTTGGTCGAAGACCAAAAGTACTTGAAAAAACCACAGTCGAATTATTGGTAAGGTTGAATTTTAATTTATTTTATTTATACATAAATAATTTACACATGATCTAAGTAAAGGTAAATCTTTTACTTAAATCTCTTTTTTATTTCATTTACTAAGAACTTGACACATAAACATCACCAGGCACAAGCCTGGTTTTGTGTGTGTTTTGTATCTCAGTTGTTAACTGTCTCTTCCAAAGTATCAAATAAATATGTTTTTAATTTGTTTACAAACAGAAAATTAAAAAAATATATATTCATTATTACATTAGTAAAGTATTATGAATTATTAGAATGTTATTATTAATGAAACAGTAGTATGTGGATACTGTGAATACCTCCATCTCAGATAGAGTTGAAAATCAGGCCATAGCTGGTGTATATATATATATATATATATAGAAAAATATTTATGCCAAATTTCACAATTGGTTGACAGGTTTTCGAGATATAACCCACCAAGTTGGTCTAGTGGCGAACACGTCTCCCAAAATCAGCTGATTTGGAAGTCAAGAGTTCCAGCGTTCAAATCCTAGTAAAGGCAGTTACTTTTATATGGATTTGAATACTAGATCATGGATACTGCTCTTCATTAGGGGTTGGATTTCAATTAACAACTCATCTCAGAAATGGTTGAACTGAGACTGTACAGGACTACACTTCATTTACACTCATATATATCATCATCATTCATCCTCTGAAGTAATACCTGATTGGAAATTCCGAGAGGCTAAACAGGAAAAAAGAAAAAGATAGAGTTTTTGAGATATGAGGCAAAAACTGTTTAGAAGTATTGTTGAATATCGCCTTGCCTCTAAATTATATAAAAACTTAGGAAAGTATTTAAGTTAGTTATTAAAACTTAGGAATTTTAAATAAATAATTAATTTAGTACTTTCATCAAACTAAAGTTCAATTTTCTAAGACCATTGTCAAAAGATTTTAATTGTGAAAATGAGCCATGCCCTTTAATTTTTTCCAAAATTTAATAACATTCTGCCCCATGTATAGTTTTTTAGCTATTTTTGAAGAATTTATTTTTGAGTCCAGAAATATTAATGTAAATTCAGGCCATTACACATATGTACTTATATCTTTAAAAAGTTTCTATAACTTGTTTGTGATTTGGACTAAGGCGGTCATTTTAAAAAATAGACTTTTAACATTTCTTGAAAACTGTAATTAATGTATTGACATACTTTCAGCATTGTTGAAAAAGATTTTCTACTGACAGCAATTTCCCAGTTTTAAATAATGTACTTAATAAAAAGATGGCATTTTCAGTTTTTTATCCTTTAAGTAAATTTACTGCTATTTTACTGATTATAAAATTAATAACTATAGAATCAGAGGAGGTAATTACAATCAACCCAGATTGAGTATAGCATGCACACTTAGGTGTATCTCATAATCAGGGAAATATTTCTACCTCCCAGCCACTAGAATTGGAAGTGACTGTATTGACAACTTTTTACAAATCTATTAGAAGATAATTCTTTTTTCATCAAAGCTAATTTACAATTATTTTCCCAATTTTTTTTTTTGGCAACAACATTCTCAGACTTCTAATTGAGTTTTTATTGATAACCCTTTTAAAAAAATAAAAGTAATCAATATCTCATTACATGTTTTCATTAATAGCAGGTCATTGTTTAGCAACCATATATACCAGTATTTAAAAAATTTTAAATGTTAACTTATATATGTGTCTGTGTGCATTAATGTGCAGTCCATTAAAAAGAATTGTTAAAAAATAAATTTTCCGTCAAACCAGATGAAAACTATTTTCATGTAATTCAACACTATTTCATGTATTCAGTTGAATTTATTGTCATTTTTAACACATTACAGGACCGTTTAAAAAATTTTCTCACCATTTGTTTAAAAATTCAATTTATTTTATTTGTTCCAATCTTTGCGCCCTTTCTGATATTGAAAATGTTTTTGTTGTAAGTTTTTTCTTGTAAGTGTGAAGTAAGTGTTTTTGTTTTTGATTTTCTTGTTTAATTTTATCTTATCTGTGATATCTTCTGGTGTAAGGCCAAATTCCTTCAGATCCTCTCTTTTTTCTCTGATCCATCTGCATCCTGTTCTGGTGTCTTCTACTTGAGATTGTACTGTACTAGCTGTTTCAGAAGTCTTGAATCTTGCATCCACATGATATGTCCAAAAAATCCTAGTCTCCTTTTGCATATGGTATCAGTGATGGGTTCTAACTTGTAGGGCACAATCTACCACTGATCATCTTTCTGGTACTTTTTATTTATGCAGGTTCTTCTTGTATTCTTCTTTTGATTATAAGTGTACCAGGTTAATTTTTTAGCTTTAGGTAGTTTGTGTCTTATTTGAATTGAGGTTTATTCGTTTAGGTTGTTTGTTATTATTTCTCCAAAGTAATTAAATTGAGTTACTACTTTAATTTTATTACCATTTATGTTTACTTCTTTTAATTGTGTTGGTTTTTTGGACATAATTTCTGTTTTTGAATGATATTTTAAGCCAATTTTATTTGCAATGTTTTGAAGTTCTAAAATCTATGATTTAGCATTGTGAATGTTGTTTGCTAGCAGTGCCAAATCAGTGAAACAAAGAGTTTTTTTTTCGTCCTATTTTTACTTTTGGGGGATATTTTTTGAGCCATTCCCTCATTACCATTTCCAGAGCAAGTTGAATAATAGCAGTAAGAGCCCATCACCTTGGTGCAGTCCTGTTTTGATCTCAAATGGTTCCAAGAGCTCACCTCTGAATTTTAGCTTTGACATAGTGTTCATGTGGATCAGTTTTATCTTGTTTAAGAATTTGTTACTTAGTCCAAGGTGTTTTAGAACTTTTAGTAGGGATTCTCTGTGGATGCAGTCATAAGCTTTCTTGAAATCTATAAAAATGTTGTCTAAAATATTAAATGTGATGTTAAATATTAATTATTAAAATGATAATGTATTTAAATGTTATCACCATATCTCTTGTCTCTTTTCCTGTAATCCATTATAAGCTTGAGACTCATAATCTGGTCTGGACAGCTTTTCCAGGGACTGAAACTTCCCTGGAATTTTTCTAGTTCTTTCTGGAGTTGTGAACCGATCATGTTGAGAATGATTCTTGAAAGAATTTTGTATGTTGTGTCTAGGAGTAAGATTCCCCTGTAATTGTTAGGGTCTGTTTTGTTCCCTTTTTTGTGTAGCAGATCATTGAGGGCTGTCATTCAGTGTTCTGGTAGTTCTTCTTTGATCCAGATGTTGACAAGCTGCTGATGAAGGGCAATTTTTGCAATCTTCCTACATGTTTCCAGATCTCTACAACAGTCTGATCCCCGACGGGGAGTCTTATTCTTTAAGACTTTGGGGGTTGGCATCCCCACGGGCCTAGCCTCCGCAGCTTTTCTTCCCACTATACAATGAGCTGCGGAACACTTTACATTTTACACATATACTACACCAAGAACACTACATAAATTACAACATACACACATACACAATTACACAACAACCTACACTGATATTTCTTACATTTACACTCGGTGGTGTTGCGACATCTTACGAAACGCAACCGTAACCCAAGGTGGGAACAAATCGTGCCGATGGGTGAATGGCTCTACGTAGTGAGTCCCGAACGATGTCCTCTGGGCACCAGGGCGAACCCAGTTGTATTTAGCTCTAACTCCAGTACGCGTGCGCTCTGCTGGAGTGGTCCATTTTTCGCCGGTACTCGTGGGACCAAAATTTCAGTTCCAACAATTAACACAATGATGGTTGGTGGCCCATCTGAAAAAACCACCAATTCAAGTCTTGCGAAGAGACCTCGATCAGCTTCGTCTGACGAGGATAAAAGTCCTACAAAAGAGAAAGAATCAAAATATAAAAATATTAGATTCGTTGTTCTCAAAAATAGTCAGGAAGGTGGCTCCCTTCAAAAGGTCTCACCGTTTTTAATAAACAAAACCATAACAGGTGCAAGTGGCTCCCCGAAGAATATCAGGAAATTACGCGACGGATCGATTCTGGTTGAAACATTCAACGATCAGCAGAGTCGATCTATCTTACGTCTCCGTAATATGGGTGGCATAAATATAAGCGCAGAATGCCACAAAACGCTAAATACGAGCCGGGGTGTAATTTTTTGTAGAGACCTTCTGGATATAGATATCTCTGAAATAGTTGACGAGCTGTGCCACCAAGATGTTGTTGAGGTGAAACGTATAATGAAACGGCAGAACGGAACAGAAGAACCGACACCGTCTCTTATATTAACATTCAGTCTCCCTGTTCCACCAGAAAAGATCAAAGTGGGTTACCTCTCAGTTCGGGTACGACCATTCATACCCAACCCACGGCGATGTTTCAGATGCCAAGGTTTTGGTCATACTACAACATCTTGCACGAAAACTGAGATCTGTGCTCGATGTGGTAAAGAAGGTCACAACGACACTAACTGCGAAGAAAGTGAAAAATGTGCAAACTGCAGTGGTCCACATACAGCCCGCTCCCGAGATTGCCCAACTTTTAAAGAAGAAAAGGCAATTCTCAAAATCTGTACGGAGCAAAAACTATCTTTTCCGGCTGCACGTAGAGAATATAAAAAGATAAACAACTCACGGAACCTGGTTAAACCAGACGTATCTTTTGCCACCGCTACAACTAAACAAATTCCTACAAATGCTAATAATCAGCAGTGCGGATCCTGCAATGAGCTTAAAAAACTTGTTCAGATGCTATCTGATCAAGTAGCTTCACTTACAGCCACTATCTCAGAGCTGACAAAAATGAATAAAAAGTCCTCCATCGCAGCTAGTGAATCAAACAGTATGATACATACGAAAGTTCCTATTCCCAAAATCGTACCGCCACGAATAGCGACTATCACAGCTGGCAGTAAGCCACCTAATAAGCTCCCCATAAAGGGAACCCACGTAACTATCTCTTCTGGGATGTCAACTACAGCATCCCATTCAAATAAATCTCCTCCACCATCTCCTTATATACTGGAGGATATGGTTGAAGAACCACCCGACCCTAGGGCATCGGAGTTCTTTAAAATAAAAAATTCAAAAAAGAAAAACCGAATCACGTACAACTAATTTTTATATAGTTTCCGAAATTTATTTTTTTATTTGCTTTTTACACTTATGAACATTATCCAGTGGAATGTTAGAGGTATTCGGTCCCGCATTGAAGATATTAGAGTACTGGCGCACACACATGATCCACTAATCATGTGTTTCCAGGAAACTCACCTCCTACAACATGACCGAATTACATTTAGAGGATACTTCTGCGAGAGATACGACTGCCTAGTAGACAGTAGGGAGAGTGGTGGAGTAGCGATTTTCATGAAGAATGGGGTGTCAGCTACAAGAATTCAACTAACCACTGTCATTCCTGCTATTGCAGTAAAGGTCACTATTCCCTTCAAATTGCATATCTGCAATCTGTATCTCTCACCGAACACTGTGTTCAGTGCTTTAGATGTCTCAAATCTCCTTACACAAATACCATCTCCATCGTTAATAGTAGGAGACTTCAATGCCCATCATATTTCCTGGGGCTCAACCTTCTGCTCCACTCGAGGAAATATGATAAACAGATTGAGACAAGATTTTGACCTTTGCCTACTGAATAATGGATCACACACATTTATGTCCTTATCAACTGGTGCTGTATCTAACCTTGATCTTTCCATATGCTCACCGAATGTACTCCCTCATTTTAATTGGTCGATTTGTGATGACTATCACGGCAGTGATCATAGACCAATTATTATTAGTTTCGGTGTAGACTGCGAGATTAAAAGAATGCCACGGAGATGGATTGTTGAAAAGGCAGATTGGAACGGATACTGTAAAGCATTCCAATCTCAGTATGACGATGGAGCGAACATCCTCGACCAATATTCTTCTTTTACGTCCATGATACTTAAGAATGCCAACAGATATATCCCACAAACATCGGGTAATCCTAGACGTCCTTTCGTTCCATGGTGGAACGATGAATGCAAAATTGCTATTAGGAATCGACGGCAGGCACTACGTAAATTTAATCGTAGGCCCACAACAGAACATCTAAATTTATACCGCAGGGCCAGAGCGGTGTGCCGTCGAGTATTCTTGGACGCTAAGAGGAATTCATGGACGAAATACGTGAGCACTATTTCACGCACTACTTCCACGTCTACTGTATGGAAGAAAATTCGTGCAATCTTCGGATCACCGAAACAATCTATTCTTGGTCTTATTGATGAAGGAGAACTCCTTTCATCATCCTCGGAAGTGGCAAATAGTCTAGCAAAATCTTTCCGCTCGGTGTCTCTCACCTCATCATATAATAACGATTTTCAACGGTACAAGATACAAATGGAGGTGTTGTCGTTAAACATTGGTGATTCGGTTGGTGAATTAAACACTCCATTCGTATTTAAAGAATTGTTACATGCACTTAAAAATTCACGGGACACTTCCCCTGGACCGGACAACATTCGCCTTTCCATGCTTTCACACCTTCCTAATTCGGCACTACAACAACTTTTGAATATTTTCAACGGTATATTCTCCGAACAAGTCTTCCCACCTGGCTGGTCAGAAGCATTTATTATACCAGTACTAAAACCTGGTAAAGACCAAACGAACCCCTCAAGCTATCGCCCTATTTCATTAACAAGCGTGTTGTGTAAAATAATGGAGAGAATGGTAAACCGCAGACTTACATGGTACTTGGAGAAACATGGCTTTCTATCTCCAGAACAGTGTGGTTTTCGACAAGGACGATCTTCCATTGACCATTTAGTGTCACTAGAAACAGCCATACAAAACGCTTTCCTCAATCGGCAACACCTCGTCTCTATCTTCTTTGATATAAAAAAGGCGTATGATACAGCCTGGCGACGTGGTATTCTTAACACTCTCCAAAAATGGGGAATCAAGGGCAATATGCTTGCTTTTATCCGGGGATTCATAAATCACCGAACGGCTCGTGTTCGTGTAGATGATTCGCTCTCAGATAGTGTCATCTTGGAGAATGGAGTGCCCCAAGGTAGTGTATTAAGTGCCACCTTATTTTCTGTAGCCATAAATGATATTACCAAATGTGTTCAGGCTCCTGTCTCATGCTCTCTATTCGCTGACGACTTTGCTATCTACATTGCAAGCCGTTCGGCACCTACAGCAGAGAGACTACTGCAGAACACTATATATCACCTTGAAGCTTGGTCCAGGATTACTGGTTTCACATTTTCATCCGAAAAAACAAAATGTGTAGTTTTTTCTCGGCTGCGAAACCCTTCTATTCCGCAAATTTTTCTGAACGGTGAGACTATTACTATCTCTAATTACGTTAAGTTTTTAGGTTTAATTTTTGATAGTCGTCTTACTTGGGTCAAACATTTAAAAGAATTGAAAACAAAATGTTCCAAAATTTTAGATATGATGCGAGTCCTTACTAACACCAAGTGGGGAGCCGATAGATCATGTATGATACATTTTTACTATTCCTTTGTTCGCTCCCGTTTAGATTACGGTTGTGTGGCCTACTCATCAGCTCGTCAAACCGTGCTTAAAATGCTGGATAGTGTACATCATGCTTTCCTTCGGCTTGCTACAGGCGCGTTTAGATCAAGTCCTGTCGCAAGCTTACTTGTAGACTGTGGTGAACCATCACTTTGGGATAGACGAGACCAGCTCTTATTATCTTATTTTGCTCGTCTCAGAGGACAGCCAAATCACCCGGTTCTTGAGTCAGTCCTTAAAAATCCTAATCTAGGAAAGTATGAGGATCATCCACGTCGTACTGCACCTGTAGGTATCCGTACCTGGCGTCTGCTGCAGCATATAAATGTTGACACACCGTCACTCTTTCCTATGTACCCTTGCTCATATCCTCCATGGGGAATAAACCTCATAAATTTTAATTTTGACCTGACTACATGTAATAAACAATCAACACCATCTATCGTCTTTCAGCAGATGTTTCAGTGTGTTCTCTCCAAGATGAAACCAGACGCGGTTGTATACACTGATGGATCGAAACAAAACGATACGGTTGGGTGTGCTTTTGTTGTCAATGAGAGAACTTATATGTTTGGTCTCCCCAGTATTACGAGTGTGTTTACCGCTGAACTATATGCTATAAATAAGGCTCTAAACATCATTAACCCTAAATATAGAAAAATTCTTATTTGCAGTGACTCGTGTAGTGCTCTCCAAGCCTTAAAAAACTTTTACTCCAAACATCCTATCGTCATTGAAATTTACAACGCAATCGCTGAGTTGAATAATCGCAACACAGAATTAAGTTTTTGCTGGGTCCCTAGCCACGTAGGGATTCCAGGTAATGAACATGCGGATTCCGCTGCCAAAGAAGCATGTAACCAGCCTCCTTTCACCACCCGAGTTGCTACTTCTGATTTCATTAACTATGTAAAACAATTATTAAGAACAAGGTGGCAAGGTGATTGGACAGCTACTGCTGATAATAAACTCCGTCAGATTAAAGATTCTGTGTTACCATGGAACTCCTCATACAGAAAACCCCGGCGTGAGGAAGTAGTACTCTGTCGATTGCGGATAGGACACACGAGAGTCACACACGAGTACCTGTTTACAAGAGGACAACCACCTCTATGCGCACGATGCAACTGCCGCGTGACTGTGCGCCACATACTCGTGGACTGCATATGTTATGCGGCATTGCGTCGTAAATTTAAAATTCCTAGTAACATCCGTGGTATCTTGCGTGACGATAAGGAGGTTTTAAACCGCATGTTTATATTTTTACGTAGTATAGGGTTAATGCAAAAAATTTAATAAGTATGTATTCTTTAGTAATTGTATGTATTGTCCTATGTATTGTTTTTGTTATCCGAGTAGGGACCCTTTTACACTCCCTATCGGATTTTTTTTGTTTTTTTTTGTTCGTTTTTTAAATTCGTCTGTGATATTAGTTGTAAGATTTTTGTGATATTAGTTTTAAGTTTTATCACCTTTTTTAGTTTTAAGTTTTATTTATTTTTAATGTGATAGATTTTAACGTAGTTTTAAGTTTTATTTATTTTTAATGTGATAGTTTTTAACATAGTTTTAAGTTACATATTAGTGTTTTTGTTATCCGAGAATGGGCCTTTTACACCCATTCCGGATTTTGTTTCTGTGATAGTAGTTTTAAGTTTTAATTTTATCTAAAAAACTTAAATTATTTTTATTTTTATTTATTTACCTATTTATTTATTTTCCGGGCGATGATAACGTTCAACCGTTTTTCGCCCTTAAAAAAAAAAAAAAAAAAAAAAAAAAAAAAAACAGTCTGATCTTTTCCTGCTGTTTTTAATTCTTCATTTCACCTAGTGCTTGGTAGAGTTCTTTTATTGTGGAAGGTTGATGTTTTCTGGTGGTAATTGTGTTGAAGTTAAGAAGTTATGTCAGTAATTCATAATTTAAGAGTTTGGTGAAATATTTAGCTAGGATTTCCACGTTATCTTTATTATTATGGGCCAGTTTACCATTTTCATTCTTTATTAGTATGGTTGGGGGTTTGTATTTTTGGAGCTGATGTTTGAAGGTTTTGTAGTAGTCTCACGACTATGCTTTATTGAATTCCTCTTCTGTTGACTTCACTGTGTCTTATGGTGTTGTCTTTTTATTCTCCTAAGAATAAAAAGGAAGGTGGTTTCTTTTCTTTGTTTTACTAGATTTTAGAAGGATGTTTCTGAATTTTGTTTTTATTTTATAATCAATATTTTTTTTTTAATATTTAATTAATTTATTTTATTTTTATTTTATTTTAATTTAATTCTTTATTTTAAATCTTAATAATTTATTTTATTTTAAAATTTTATTTTAATTCATTTATTTTATTTTAATTCTGCTCTGATCAAGGTCTTACCAGTTTTCCTTGATTCACCAAGGTAAATGCTGGAACAGTTCCCTTTTTTTCATCTATGGAGTACTTTAATATATCTACCCATGTGATGTGATTCCTACAATGTACCAATTAGAATAAGAGATTTATTTATTCATACAGCATATTATTATGAACTGATATAATTAAAATATTAATTTATATTTACAGAAGCAATTAATGCTTCTAAAAAAGATAATTCATGATTTTTTTTAAATTTTAAGTATCATTTAAGATGTTATTAAAAAAGATCAATTTATAATTAATTGTTTTGTTAATGTTACTTGTGGTAAAATTTATTAAAATAGCTTTCTTAAAAGCTAAAAGTTAAAAGAATTCTTCAAGTATTCACCAGTTAAACTTTCCTAAGTAAAAAAATTCTGCTCATAGCCCTTTCTTTCATATAACTATTAAGTCACAGATAGATTAATGAACATAAATTGTAATTTACATTTTATTCACTGAACAAGAATTGAGTATTCATGCAAAAGAATGAGTATTAACCTCAATATGCTATTTTCAGGGTGTTTCATAATGTTCTTAGGAGTTACAAAAATTCAGTGCAAAAAAAGTATTTCACTTACCTAAATGAAAGTTGTAAGAGGTGATGCAGTGACTCAAACAGTTTTTTTTAGATCTATAAATGTTCAATATGTGCTCCTGTGGTGAAACGGCACACATCAACACGAAAGTCTAGCTCTTGACAAACTCAATAACATGTCATTTTCGATAGAGTTGATTGCATTGATTATGCGATCCTTTAGCTCGGCAATATCGTGCGGCATTGGTGGGATAAACACGTTTATCTTTCATGTAACCCCAGAGAAAGAAATCACATGGTGTGAGGTCTGGTGATCTTGGTGGCCACAGCATAATGTGTTGCTCTTCTTCAGACGCACGTCCTATCCAGCGCCGAGGTAATGTTTTGTTAAGGTACTGTCAAACCTCGTTATGAAAATGGGCAGGACAACCATCTTGCTGGAAAATTAAGTTGAGTAGCTGAGGCATAAGCCATAATTGTAACATATCCAGGTATATCATGCCGGTTACTGTCGTTTCTATAAAAAAGAACAGCCCATACACTGCCTCATGAGAGATCGCACAACAAAACGTTTACTTTCAGAGAATCCCGAATGTGTTCCACATAAGCGTGTGGGTTTTCAGTTCCCCAAACTCACACGTTATGACGGTTTACTTTGGCGCTAATATGGAAAGTAGTTTCATCGCTGAAAATTTTCATCTAACAACATCTTTTCCTGTAACTGTAAACAAAAACCGAGCCTACGTGTTTTATCTCCATCAGAAAGACGCAGGATTAATTGAAGATTTCGGTTTGCATTATAAACTTTTACAGAGAACTCTCCACACTTGTTTTCGGAACTCCTAATTCTCTGCCTGCAGCCGCAGTCGATTTTGATGGGCTGCGATAGAACTTGCATGCACACGTTCGACATTCACTTCTGAGGTTGACCAGTTGATTTTCACTTGCACAAGCAACCAGTTTCACTGAATTGTTTATACCATGCACGAATTGAATTGTCACTTGGTGGCTCCTTATGAAATTTCAACCGAAATGCACGTTGCACAGAAATTACTGACTTTGACAAGTGAAATTACACACTAAACGACTTCTTGCAGGAGGCTGCACCTCCTGCCTCTGATAAATACTTGTTTTTTCAAATTATAAACATATGAAATTGACAAACACAACAAAACATAGATCAAGAAACTAAAAACCATACATTAAAGGTAATACCATCCTGACCCCTGTAGGGGAAGACACCCTCCACCATTCCCTTCATTCCTAGCCATTATGGGCTTTACAGGCACTATATATGGCATAACAGCCTCTCACATCCCCTTATACAGGATGCTCATGGTCTTGAAATTAAGACCCCAAATCAGGATTGACCGCACGTCGAATACCAAAGAAGGCATTGTAGGCCTTCTCCACAATGTATTGAAGGTGCTTCTTAAATTGTTTTTTTGAACATACTTTATACATTGGCCTGCCATCGAAACACAGACTCGACGACTTGCTGCCAAATGGCCTTTGAGGAGCATCATAATGGTCTTTTCCAAGTTAAATGTCATCTTGTGACATAAAAAAGAATTAAAAAAGATTTTATTTCTTTAAAATAATTTTCAGTTGCAGAATTCAGTGTTACTTTATCTTCAAAAAGCTGGTTTACATAATATTACATTCTCTTAGAAAAGGATTAAAAAACTATCACAACCTAACCTAAACTAAGAAAATTTAGGAAAAATGATGTGATATTACTGTAAAATAGCCATAGACATGTAGCCAGGATTTTTTCCAGGGAGGGAAACAAAATAAGATAATATTTTTTTGTTAAAAAATGGTTTTATGTGATCATATGGAAACACTAAAAGCAATTTGCTGCTATTCGAGCCTATCTAAATCTTATTTCAGCACTAGTCGAAGAGAGTTTTGGCTAAATCTTGACAGAATTTCTTTCTCAAATTTATTTTTAGCTTCCAGAACCCTCTTTTTATGCACACTCATCTTACAAAGACCAACAAGCTGATTTTCTGTCGTTGTTGACTGTAACCAAGTTTTTACCCTACATAAGGTACTGAAGGATAATTCACTAGTGCACATTGTGCAGGGCTGTGCAAGTAAAATAAGTAACACCCATTTTATGAGTGGGTAGAACAATTGGGTTAACTATACAGCTAGTTCTAATCTCCTTCAGTTTGGCATTTGGCACATTTTTCCCTTTCCATTGGTTGTACCAAAGTTCAGCTTCACTGAGGAAATCATTCAAATTGTAGAACTACAAAAACATGTAGTTTTTTAAAAATCCGCATTAAGTCATACGTGAGAGTGCAAGGTAAGCAATGAGAATGCGGGCAAGTTCTCCACAAAAAAATGCTGTTCCAGAGACATTATTAATGAATCTAATGTGCGAAATAAGTAGTGATCTACAAAATTCACTAGGAGTCTGCTGGTGGATTCACATGATGTGCTGCTGATTTATGCCAAGCAGCATATTGAAATCTGATCCAAGATGCTCGATGATTGTCTCAGTCTCTGCTATAACACTTTCACTTTCAATGATCACACATCCATGGTGTTTTCTCATGATGCCTGTGATTTTCTTTTTGTGATTTGCACATTGAAGTACGTCCATACTTGACTAAAGAACATTTACCACTGGATAAAGAGTGCTAAATATTTTGCTATGACATAAATACTAAATGAATTCTGATTCTGTAGCAGTGCAATGCACTTGAAAAGCAGCTTCCTCTGTTGCATTGTTACCATCTGTTGATAGTTTTTCAAGCACCATAATGATTTGCTCATAATGTTTCTTAAATGTTGCATTTTTGACAAAGGGCCAATTCTTGGAAGAATCTTATTATTTCTTTTATTGAGAAGACCATATCTCATGTCACTACTATTTCATTTAAATTGTTTACCGCTAAGTTCAGTCTGTGACTAGCACAGTGAAGGTATAACGCTCTCATATACTTTCTTGAATAATTTTCTGGATACCATCATCCTTTCCTGCCATACTGGAACACCCATCATAGCCTTGTCCGAGACACTTTACTGGATCAAGGCCTACCTTTTATACAAAGTCGTTAATTTCAGGTGCTAAAGATTTTGCATCAATGTCAATCAACTCTACAAAACATAGAAATTCCCCATGAACCATCACCTTTTTCTTCATCAAAAAATCTAACCCCGATGGAAAGTTGCTCTTTCCCCTATATGTCACCGCTGTCGTCTACCAGGCTACAGTAAGCATATGCTTTCTTTACATCAGTAGTAATGACATCACATAGGCCAATTATTTCATTTTACTTGGTGACAAGTAAGTGTCATCATTTTTTGTGCTCTTCAAAAATGTCACCAGCGACAGTTTTGAGGTAAGTCATGTGTACCACAAAACAATATAGTCAAAATTATTGATGCAACAATTTTCTTGTTGGTGGACAGAAATCAGCTATACATCAACAGGTATATTTTCAGCAAAACATTTTGCTGCTGTGGCCGCCAATATCTGCCGCTGAGATGACGTGAGATTTCGTGAATTTGTGAATATCTTTATAGAAAGTAAAGGGCCTCCCAATGAAAGAATCCAAAACACCATGTACATTAGTTGGTGGATACAACACACAGTAACACACAATGCGCTCTTTAATTTGTTAGAATATGCCAGCGAAGGAGCATAATCCACCAACCACCTGTATTTGAATTTTATTTTAATTCCACAGTATCCTTAACAAAGTCATAACTTGGAGTTGGTGACCAACAGTTTTTTGAGATGAGTTCATTCTAAACGAATATCCAAGCCAGTGACCCACATCATTATCAAAATATGTTTGATCCTGTATACCAGAACAAGATGGTAGCAAAGATCCACTTGATTTTTCACTAACATTCTGCTTTGGGTTTCTCTTTGCTGCTATCGCTTTTGCTCCTACTTTTATCTGGTTGCTTCCTCTTCTGTCTCCCTGAAAGAAAATAAATTACTACTGCGCATCCCAAAAAAATTAAAGCAACTAAGAATTTAAGCTTCTGAACAGACTCTCTATTAGAAACTTCCAAGCTGAAAATGGTTTTTTTATCGTCTCCGTACAATAATTTTTCACAAAGTTACAGTGTTCTAAAAACTTTTTTTTTGTTCGTGAGAAATGTTCTTAACCTAAATATTAGTTGATGAGTTACAAAACTATCAATTGTCATTTTTTTTAAATTTGCAAAAGTAAATTTTTTTCATTTCTAAAAAAGTGAATTAGTGGAATAAATAGAAAAAAACTCAAAGAAACTGGCAAAATGGTCAAATCAAAAAGGTTGTGGGTGTTTACAGAATGAAATTAGTGTGAACTAATATGGTTCTGATTTGAGGTTAGAGATTTTTGTGTCAAGATTGTCTTGTATTTAACATTACTTTTGTAATGATTGAACTTGATCACAACAAAAATTGGCCTATTATGAATTTTGAACCATTCACTATTTATTAGCTATTGAGCTTTTAATGTTTTTTATTATAGAACAGAATGATTGTATTTTTTAATATACCTTTAAATGTTTTTACAAATTCTTTTTATTATTTGCAACTAGCAGAAGTAGCTAGTTCCTAATTACAATTTTCATTCATTATTTTAAATTATTAAAATGGTTACATTACCAGTGTTATTAAACTTATTAAAAGTGTTACATTAAAATTGAATACTTTGTTCAATTTTGTTCAGCTTTCAGGTTGTTATGTTGGTACCAAAATCTCAAAATACAAGTTTGACAACTGCAATATTAATAAAGATGAGAAATTAACAAACATGTATATCATAAAGTGTATGTCCAAAATGTATGATTATTTCAACATTGTAAAATGTAGATTTCTAAATCTCAATAAATTGGATTAGGTTATAAGAGGAAAGTAAAGACAATTTTCATCTGATAACCTTGCCTTTGTTCATTCAGCTCTTAGGCAATGTTCACAAAGACTAGCTCGGAAGATAGGATTGCCATACCATCAAGTAAATTAATTCTTACCATTTGCTACTTACTCATCCTTGCAAACAAAGCAAGTAGGTTAATGCAATTTTCATGATACATATTGATAGAAATAGTGATAAGAGTATAAAAAAGTAAATGATGAAGAAAGTAAAGTATCAACCAGAAGATTGTGATTCTCTCTAACAGTCAGATATCCTGCATTGTTCAGGATCTAAATGTTATTATGTATTTTATCTTTAAGTTTCTGTATCTCTGAAACATTGTAGAAACTTTTATCCTTAATTTGGTACCAAAGTCAGATTTATTTTTAACAAACTGGTTCTATTAAATCTCCAGTGGTTAGTTACATTTCATACAGTCTCCATGTGAACACATGACAATAATGATGACTTTGCTGGTTTTTGCACAATAATCCTTAATTTAGACTATAAAAAAAACATTAAGGTATAAAATAATGTCTTTCTTGATGACAGTCTAAAACCAAAATTCAAAATCTCTTTTTTATATCCCATGTAATAATTGGTATTCTTATCTTTAATTCTCTGTTTGAGCAACTTTTATAAGACCAAAACTTCTTTGGAAAATATTATGCTCATTTATTTTTTTTACCTTTATTATTATACCTATTATTATTACATGGAGATATAACCTTAAAGTAACTCGGATGAAACTTAAAAGTATTTTTGATTTTACATTTTTGTTTTGGAATGCCACTTTAAAAAAAAGGATCTGTTAATTATAATTTATTCATTTTCTTTGCAGTTTTATTTTTTTTAATATGACTTGTACTACATTTTCCAATTACTTTTAGTTAGCTTTCAACATTGACTTCTTATTGTTAAATTATGATCTCAACTAAAATTATTGTGGCATTTTTGTTATTTTAAAAAAAATATATATTTTGAATATGACTGAAAATTGCTCTGGATTTGAACTGTACATTTCAGTGTTTTTATTTTTGTGTACTATTAATATTTTAGTGTATTGATATGTAGTCTTTTTTGTATGTATAGAATTTCTATGTTCATCCGTGATCAACATTTAAATTTATAAATATTGAATGTGTGTTACAGATTATTTTTGTGTTTGTTTTTTTTTTTTTTTTTATTTTAACTGCAGTAATGAATACTTAAAAACTAACCATAGTAATATAGACTCTACCCAATAAATTAATTTTTTTATTCTGATTGGTACATATTATTAAATTATATCTATGTCATTTTAAAATAAAAATATGTCTAATTAAACTTTATCAATCATTTAAAATATAAATAAATGAAGTAAAACAGATTGCAAAGGTATAGTTTATTAAAAGTAATTATAAAATAATTTGAAATTGAGGTGTTATTGAAAGTTATTTTAAGAACATGTTTTATGTACATGTTGAATGGGATACTGAAGGTTCAGAGTTTTTTTAATTTTTAAATTAGTATTATTTAAAAATTCATCAAATGAGTAATAATGTTTGTAGATTCACATAACAGAATTTCTGTGCATTATTTTTCACCATAGCACTAATTCACACATATCAATTAAATATACAAGTTGTCATATATTTTGAGTAAATTCTGTATTAACTTTTATATGTATAAGTATTATTGTGAGTGTGATGTATGTCGTTTGATATATAAAGAAATACTAATTTTAATAATGCATATTAACATAATAGGTACAAACAGCTGATAACCATGGCAGTAGTAAAATAACAAGTTTGTTGACATTTATAGAAAGAAATAAACATCTTGATATTACAAGTAAAGAGGAAATGAAGTCAGGATTGACCAATGTTTTTTTCTAAAAGAATATCTTTTAATTGTACTTTTAATAAATTGGTGGAAGGATTTTTATAATTATTTGATTTATATTAAAAATTGCAATGGAATCATAATAAGGCCCTTTTTTCATAAGCAGAAGCCAATATTTTGTTGAATTTTATAAAAAAAGTTCTTAAGGATATTGTTATTTTTTTAAGAATTAGTGATTATTCGTTTTATAGTAAATATTAGACATCCATAAACACAAGGCTAAGATAAGTTAGCATGTTTAATTTTCTAAATATTGGTCTACACGATTTAAACTTTTGAGTGTCAAATAATGATCTAACTGCCCATTATTTTGTATCATAAAAACTCATTCTGATTTTTCAAGGGAGCTCCAGGAGATGACATTATACTTTAGATTAGAAGATCAGATTATTCATAAGCATAAGATATATTTAATAATAACAAGCTTAGCATTTAATTAAGGTTTCAAAAAAAACAGTTCTAGAAGTCTGCATTTCCATATCTCAACTCACCCAAACGGTTTAAAATATAAAAATAATTACAAGCCCAAGTGATAAAAGGCATCCTTACAACTGATGGTTCTGTAATGTTTGGATCATCACAGGGAGTAGCATCCTGGTTAGAAATTAAAAGGATGTGAAGTAAGGTAAATGCTAATGATCAAAGCTACATTCTCTAAAAGAGCTTTTGTAGAAAGTTATCAACACTAAGTTAACTGAAACCTGTTGGCATTTTTATTGACTGATGAACTAAGTAGCTGATGGCTCTAAAAATAAATCTGACAAAATCTCTCATCAACACTTGATTAAAATGGATAGTATCTACTATTGTTTTGAAAAAGTACCATGATTTTATAAAAAGTGTCTCTTTAACAAAGTTTTTCTTTTATTATCCAATATGAGACATTTAGAAAAAATAATGACTTAAGTAAAATATTTCTTTTAAAAATGTACTAAGTGTAAAGGCAAGATAATTAAATTGATAAATTTCATAGGTCTTCAGAACCTTTTTATAACAAAGCTAAAAGTATAGTTTATATTTGTAATAGCTGGTTGGGGCTCTGCCCCCTGAACCCCATTGGATCAGGTCAGCACAGGCAAGCATTGGGACTGACCCAAGGGCTCCTAAGGGACCTATCACGGAGCTGATCCCAGGGTTGTAGTGCTTGCTTCACTGATAAATAACAAAGTATGCAGGTTTTATAGGAACCTGAAAAAAAAATTAATTACAAAAGACAGAGCAATGGTAACTATGAACTAAAGTACGTAGACCTTTGACTAGGAAAACTTACAACTTGTTTCTATTGCCATGGTGACAGAAATAAATCCAGTTATTAATTTTTTATTTTTCTTTAATGAATATTTTAAATTGACAACTTCACCCTCAAAGGGGCTGGGGCCTCAGTCTGTGGCTTAAAACCTTCCCTGAGATAACACAAATGTATCCTATACATTTTATATCTGTTGGTTAGTTGGTTCTCATGTGTTGTGAGAACATACAAACAAACAAAGAGACAGACAATCAAACTTTCAGGTTATATATAAGATATGCGTTAATGAACTTATTATTTATAAATTAAATGTTTAGATAATAAAATTTTGTGTTATTTTTTGTAGCTTATAGTTATAAGATTATAGCTGTATAAGATATAGCTTATACAATAAGATATAGTTATAAGATAGTTATACATATACATATACAGGTATATTATACATATACAGGTATGGCAGTAATTAATTTTTGTTTTTAAATAAATAATAGAAATGTATATGTGAAGAAAAATATAGCTAAAGTAGAATGCAGTATTATCGATAAAGGTGGTTGTTTGTTTGTTTTGTTGCTGCCCAGTACTTTGCTTATAAAAAGTCAAGTACTGGCTTATTAGGTTATTTATTAATACTGGTTATTAGGAACACAGAACATCATAACAGTTACATAATAAATGACTTGATTTTGTAACTGTTTATTTAATTATATTACATTACATTAGTATTGTATTATTTATCATTATTCTTATGGGCATTGACTGCTATGGCATCAGCCCTTTTCCCAAACAAAAAATTTGATGCTGACACCACATGATTTCCATATACACATTTTTTGTTGCACTTCATTTAAATTTATTTCATCTGAAAGTGAGGTACGATTCTCCAATTCATTAATAAACTGGACAGTTACACAATTGGATTGTGGTAGACACCACCTTGCATCACATTTTTTGCGGTGTCCATATCAGCATTTTATATTAGTTTATACATTAATTTTGTTTCATGTTGCTCAAGCAGTTATGTGGTGTAAGTGACAACGTGTTGGATCGGTAACCATGGGCACATGGGTTCGAATCTGACTTCATTTCCTTCCATTTTTAATTTTTTTTTTTTTAATTTAAATATATTGGTTTATTAATAATTAATATAAAACTCTGTCAAAATTTTTTAATTAAAATGAAAAGTACATAAAATTTTATTTCACTAATAACTTTTGATTTTTTTCACACCTTTTTTAATTATGTCGTTACTAATTCCTGTTTTATTTTTTTTACATAACTCCCACCAGAATGTCCTGATCATAACTAATTCTCCTGTAAGTCTAACCAAATGCTCAGACACATTGAACTCTGATATTATTTTAGATCTGCTCCAAGATTAGGGAAGTAAACTATAATTTTAACCTTATCTTCTTTAGAAGCAAGAACATATTTTTCTTTTAGTTTTAAAATAAGATTGTCATATTCATATGAAGAAGGTTGAGCTGGATTTTCATTTTCAGAAACTTTTGAGTCAAATCACAAACACATATCTTATTTATTTTAAATTTTAATGCTGATGGCCTTTGATCTGTGCTTAATTTTTTCAGTTTTGATGGAGGTGATACACCCAAATTCTACAAGCATCATTCAATTGTTAAATATTGTGATGTGAGTCAATATATTGCTCTTGGTCTTCACATTCATGTAGTTCTTTGTTCTGCCGAGAAAAAATACTTTTGAAACAGTTAACACAAAGAGACTTTTTCCAGGATCTAAATTTAAATTTGAAAAACTGTGTCCTTTAAGAGCTTGTTCTAATGTTATTTGTCTTAAGTTTCTCGTAACTGTTCTTTTATGAGTTCTTTAGGGTCACAAGATAACTGTCCACATAGGTGACTGAATTTTGACAAAAACATTTTTTCATGATATTTACAAACTCCAGTTACATCTGAATTAACATGTAAAAAAATAAGTTGTTGGTTTTCATCACTAAATTCACGAATTTTAATGAGTTCTTTTGGCCCTTTACCATACACTATTTTATGATACTCTTCATTCACATAAATTACTGTGGAACATTATTCTTCCAATGTTTTAAATGAAATTACTTGAAAATAATGTAATGTCAGACTGACCAGTCTGTAAATGCTACAAGCATAAATGAACATGTTACACATGAATTTTCCTGAAGACTGGAAATGAATTCAAGCGCCTGTTATAACATGAACACTGCAGTTGAATGGTTCAAACAAGTCTGTTTATAGTAATAAGGATAAAAATATTAAAGTGCCAAGAAGATAAGAGATCCCCTTGGAGCACTTATTTAGTGAGTCAAAATGGTATCGCTCTTGTTCACAGGTTTTCATGATCTTTGACAGATTATAACGTTTTTATTAGTACAATGCACAAGAAACTTTTTTATTTGCCATAAACATCTACAAAAACACTGTAAGTTGTGTAATTTAAATTTGAGATTTTTATCACCAGCCCCATCAGAGTATTTGAAGTCAAAATTTGAATTTAAAAAAAAAGATTTTTCAAAAATTCATAAAACTAGGGGTAAGTATATCACCTTTAATATTATTTATGGTACAACTACTAACATATACCTACATGTAGAAAAATAATTTAACCTGTGTATGCCATCCCTGCCTCTTGAAAAAAATAACCAAAAGTGAAATTTTACCGTTTTTCATGTTCAACTTTATTGTTAATTTTTTCATAGAAAGATGAGAGATAAGTAAATAAACCGCTGGAGCAATCTTTTACCTTGAGAAAATTTAATTAAATTGCTTTTTGTTTCATAGTTCCAGGATCAATAGTATTTTTAGTTATGATTTTTTCCATAAACCCTTACAATCTCAAAAATAGGTGTGCGCACCGTAACAAAAATAGTCGCCACAGGTAAACTGCTTAAATAAAAAAAATTAGTTTTAAGGTCCTGAAACATGTAGGAAACAAGTCAGTGTAAGTTTCAATTTTTTTTTTTGAATTGGTCGAGCAACCTCTATCGGGTTACTTCAAATGGATTGACCCATTAATTAAAATTTTATTTTGCTTCAACTCTGAAACCAATGAAAATAAGTACCACTTATGATATATCGCTGAAAAGCTTTCAATGAGGGCTTATTACTGCAGTTAAGAAAAAGTCCAAAATACAAACGTTTTGGATTTTTGGTTAAGTTGATTGCAATCAAAAGGGGAGGAGCACAACTAGTTGTACAACAGTCGTAAATCCAAAATTACTGCATTCTACGGCTAATCGTTTTTGAGTTATGCGAGATACAGACGTCACGGCGAAACTAGTCGAAATGGATATTTCCATTTCACTAAACTAGTCAGGGATGATCGAAATGGGTATTTTCATTGAAATCTCAAAATCGAAATTTTTCGTAATTACAATACTTCCTTTACTTCGTACAAGTAAAAAAGGAACATAAACTTCCCTCTCTGATAAAAAAGAACTAGATGTTATTTAAAACATACTTAAAAATAAATATATTAGTAAACAAAAATTATAAAAAGCTGCCTTCTTGATTTATAAATTATTACTTTGTTTACCGCCTAGGTTTACCCTTAGGCCATACTTTTTTTACTTATTTTTTCCCCTTATAGTTTCTACTTTTGAGGACAATGTATCTGAGATCTCGGAAATGGAATCTTGTTCTTCCGATGCCACCAAGGGTGTGGAGATGATACTCCTAATGCTAGTACCGGATGATCCCGGCTCACATGATGCATCCCTACAAGTTTTGTTTAAAAGTTTTATGTGTTTATTATGTATATAACAAAGTTATTGAACGTCAAACATAAAAAACCGGGGTTTTCCCCAATTCATTGGTTGTCATCCCAATTTTCTCAAAAGCTATTGCAGATACGGTTCTAGGGCCTATTTTATTCGATTTTTCAGGTCAAAAATAATAAGAAATCACTAATTCTGCTCTTTAAATAACATCGTACAGATTTCAGTACGACCTCATTTATCCAGGGTAACTGAAATCCAAGCGAAATATTTTACCACCCGTAACTTGTAAACGAAGCACTTTAGGACATATGTTTGTATGAACTTTTTTCCATTACGTTCACGAATAGAATATGTTATGAAAGTTCTGGGAGAACTTTGTGATATATCTGTATAAACAGGTTTTGTATATATAATACATATACACTGTAAACTTATTATTATGAAAATATATATTCAAGTTGTATATATATATATATATATACAGAGTGTTAATAAAAAACGTTTCAAGAATTCAGGGGATGGTCTTCCACATCAAAATAAAGAAAAAACTTTTCATCAAAATATGTTCGGAAACGCTAGTTTACCGGCTATCCGCCATGTTGTATTTTAACACCAAGATTTATTTATCAGGAATGGTTAATTGTGTCCAACTGAAATTTTATATAGTGCTAGGATACCGAGTGGTTTACATGTATAAAAATAATGAACTTGATTTTTCAATCAATTTCAAAATGGCGGCTATGTAAACCTTGTTAATATCTTTGCAACCACTGATTTATTTA
This sequence comes from Lycorma delicatula, assembly GCF_047948215.1. Lineage (NCBI taxonomy): Eukaryota > Metazoa > Arthropoda > Insecta > Hemiptera > Fulgoridae > Lycorma > Lycorma delicatula. The sequence continues at coordinate 342,195,650 of NC_134455.1, forward strand.
AATGTTATTTCAAAAAAATGTTAACCAGAAAATATCACCCTATTTATTTAAATTCGTTTATAAATAACAAATTCATGGGAAGAATTTTTGAAGTGAATCACTCTAGATTAAAAAACCAGTTTTGATTCACTCCGGGATAAAATTAAATAACTCGATACGAACCCTCAACTGGAATAATAATTTTATTACTGTTATCACCTAATAGCTATAATAATTTAATAATATTGCAAATACTACAATTAAATAAAATATTATTGAAATTATGAAAAATATTATTATAATAATAAATAATGAAAAATAATTTGCATTACACGTTTTTTGTTTAACGAACAGAGATACTGGTTATTAAAAAGACTGTTGTTTTTTTTTTCAACTAAAATTTATTTAAAACAATAAATTATCGTATCAGATAATTAAACATTAATAAAAGAAACTATAGTAGCTGTTCAAAATAGCGGCCCCTCATTCAAAGTACATGTATCAAGGAGTTTTTTCATCGACTGCCGGATTCTTTCAAAGATTCCAGGTGTCTGACGAATCCTCTCAATCCCGTTTTGAATTCTTCTCTGGTATTCACGGAGGTGACGTATACAAGAACTTTAGATGGCCCGATAAAAAATGTCAAGAGAATTGAGACCGGGAGATATTGCAGGCCATGCTATGGGCCTCCTCGATCAATTCATCTGTTTAGATATGCTTCATTTAGGTGATTTCGAATTTGTAATCTATAATGAGCCGGAGTCCCACATTTTGTTGCGTGTGTTTAGTGGCAAATCTTTGAATAAAAATGGAAGATTAGCCCTCAAGAAATGTTAATACCTTTTACCATTGAGCGTTTCAGGTAAAAAACTTACAAATAAGTGATCATCCAGAATATCAGCCCTTACGTTTACAGAAAACTGATACTGATGACAATTCTCTGAAATGGCATGAGGATTTTCAACTGAAAATCCTCATATTGCAGGTGTGAAGAATGGCCGATCTTGTACATTTGGCTTCACCGGTAAAGAAAATATCATTCAAAAAATTCTAATTAGTACATTTTTGGATAAGTTTCTTTTAAGCCAAACACGATGATTATAATATCGAGGTAAAAAGTAGCTTGTACTCGCTGATATTGGTAGGCAAGGAGTTCCTGTTCATGCAAAACCTTCCTAACTTTGCATTACTTACATTGAACTCCCAGGCCAGTTCTCTAGTACTTTTTGTCGGGACGGTTAGTTATTTCATCTAACACACCTTCCTCGAATTCGGGTGTACATATTGATCGTGGTCGTCCTGATTTACCAATTTTTTCATGTTTTAAGCTTCCTATAGCTCTGAGCCGTCTATGAATGGATGAAAACATTGTGTGAGAAGGTAACATTCGATTGGGAAAGTGTTCCTGATACAGCCGTCTTAACTCAAGGGTGTTGCAACGTGCGAGACCGTACTTTAAATACATATCAGCTATTTCTATCTTGTATAAATATGATTCACATTACCAGCCATGATGAATATCGTAATGGTAAAAAAATAAAAATTAATTACTCGGGTTTATCGGGTTACGTATAACCAAAACTGTTTTATTTGTGGTATTTTTAGAATTTTCTTTTACATAAGTAATCTTTATTTTAATTTTAGTACATTCTTCCTGTGCACGAGTTAACTTTCCTGTTAAATGTCGTAAGCTGTTTGACCGTTTATTATTTTTCTCCTTTAACAATAAATTAGATTAATTTAATATTATTAATTACACGCAGTATCATACACACAATATCATATCGTTTAATTTCCAATAAAAATGAGTGTTCATGTTTTGTATCTGAAAGTGTACTAATCTGTTATCGTAAAAGTAGGCGTCGGTTGATGACGAACAAAACACTGATTTATCTGGAACCTCCCCTTCTCAACAGAGATAAAACAAAATTAAATGTAGCATGTGTAATAAAAATAGTAGTATATCGAAGAAAACGTACAAGTAATTAATAATACAGTTATAAAACCGAAAGAATAGTAGTAGCAAAACCTTCCATAAACGCTTCACACGAGAAAACTCAATCATTAAGCTTATTATAGTTTTTTTTTTTTAATTTGACTGATTGAAGGAAACACCTGAATTAATTCTGTAATAATTTTTTTAGTTATACTAAACACCTAAACCGGCTAAATTTTGACATTATTACATTAAGAGCACCTTTAAATAATAAAATACGTGGAGTCCATATTTTTATGTAGTAACAAAAAATGTGTGATATTTACGCCTTTATTTGGAAAATATATCATCTAATGTCTTAAATTAAGTAAAATAAAGCCAAAATCATACATACTGTTAGAAAATTTTAATATAGGTACTTTCATCTTTAATTTCATAAAATTTCCGGTCATTTTTTTCTTTTTTCAGAGACGGTTAGTTTTTAAAAAATGTATGTACCAATCCCCAGATGGGTATCAAAACAATTTTAAAGTAAAAAACTATGGTTTTCGTATGATTTACCAGAAGAAGGATAAATCTGTTTAAAAATTTAACTACGAATATTTAAAAAATTATCGACGAAAATATCTGATATTTAATGAGAATAATGATAATTTCCGTTTTACAGACTACTACCGCCCTAGCTAACTTCTTGTATATTATATTAGTATTTTTAATTAAAATATAAATAACCTATATGTAGATGTATGTTGGTATATTTTTCACTCTGTTAATTTTATGGACATCAAAAAATGTTTTAATAAATTTATAATTAATAAAATCTAGTTAATACAGTTTTCTTTTTCTGTTTAGCCTCTGTAACCACCGTAAGGTATTACTTTAAGGGATGAATGAGGATGATACGTATGAATGTAAATGAATTGTAGTCTTGTACAGTCTCAGTCACCCAATCCTGAGACGTTTGGTTAATTGAAACCCAAAAACCAAAGAACACCAGTATCCAGAATCTAGTATTCAAATCCATTATACACTTCAAAAGTTTAAATACCTTAAACCACAATAAGACTACTAATCAATAATTAAAATTGTAATGAGTGAAGATGATTTGTTTTACCTTCAAAATCCTAATGAATAATAATAATAATTACTTATTAATATTTATTTTTTTAATTTTGTAAAATAAGGTTACACATAGTAGTGCATGTGATAACAAACTGAAATATACCAAAAGCTAGTACCTCATTTAAAGAGTATCAAAATAATGCAGTGTTTTTATCAAAACTCGCATCTCATCGGATTCTTAAATCCAGATTGTTTTCCAAGTCCTTATCTAGTAAGTTGATGGTGTAGACATATGTGTGGTCATTATTTTTGAATTGAAATTACTAGATAGTCTAGCTACCTAAAAAATCTGATGTATAGGGACAAATAAGTATTTGACAAATACTTATTTATGTTTCTTATTTAGTATAAAATGTGAATGTAATGAATGTAACTATTGATGATGTAATAAATAACAAGGATATGTTGTGACAGTATTTTTTTTTATTAAATTTAACATTAATGCATAAATGTTTTGATATTTCTATAATTTTTTTTCATTACTACAGCTCAACCCATAGAAGATAAGTCGTAAGTAATATAAGATACCCATATAAGTAACATTTACAATATCAGATTTAACAATTTGAATAATTCTTTTAATTATGACAAATTGAAAGGAAGTAAATAGTTTAGGTGACAAAGTAGTTTAACTAACCTAACATGAGACACCTCTCACTCCCAAAATGGCCCAATCAATCTCAGAAATTTTGTGCATCCTAGAATATATTAATATGCCAAGCCTCCTAAAATGATTGTGACATTAAGCAAATTAGTGAAATCTTCACCTCTGTGATTTGCTTACTAGTGAACATTATTACATTCAGAAAAAAGAACTCGTATAGAACAATACTTCTTACTACTTTTATGGAAAGTGGGAGAATAGCAGGCAGAGGGTAGGTAGAACTCTACCTCCTGCCTGCTAGAGGGTAGCAGGCAGAGGGATTTTTTTTAGGTGGAAGCACAGGACAAATTTAAGATAATATTTACATATGCATTGTTCATGAAGAGAATGAAAAGCTCTGTAGTCAAGCTCATGAAATAGTTAATAATATATACAGTTTTATAAAGAAAGAAGCTATGAAGTTAGGAAAACTAGATGACAAATGTTTAATATGATTTTAAAAGTATGAAGAAAGAACTTGCAGCTTGTGGGATTTCAAGATCACAAGTTCAAAAACTTTGAAAAAAAAAGCAAAGATCTTCTTAAATCTAAATCACAGTCATGCTCATTCAGCACGCCAAAGTAGTATAAACAATGTTCAAAACCAGTTAGTGGATTAGACAGCTTGATCAAGGCATTGTAAGAAGAGCAGTTAACGAGTTTCACACAAAACGTAATGAACTGCCTACATTAAATAAATTATAGAAAGAAGTTCAAAAGCATATTCAATTTAAAGGTTCTAGAACTACACTAACAGCTAACCTGAAAGAGTTAGGGTTTAAGAAGTATAAAACTAATAATAATAATAGGAAACTTTTGATTGAGAAAGATGACATCTGGTGGAAGAGGATAGAATATTTAAAAAAATGAAATATTCAATTTCAGAAAATAAAATTCTTTGATTGTTTATTTGGATGAATCATATATTTTAACTACCCATTCAATGATAAAATCATGGTTAGATGATAGTGATGCAGAAGGAAAAGTGACGATAATTAAAGGTGATCAGTTAATCATAATACCTGCTGAAGGAGAAATGGGATTCATTCCTAATGCGATATTAAATTGAAAAACGAGTTAAAAAAACAATTACTATCACAACAGTGTCAACAATTTCATGATGTGGGCATCTGAAAACCTAATTCCTTGTCTTTCCCTTGTTACTGGTTGTTATCATTAATGCGCCATACAACAATTCACTTCTAGAGAAGCCTCCAAATTCAAATGTTAAAAAAAGTACCATGATTAATTGATTAGAAAAGAATGAATGATATTCTGTTTAATAAAGCAATGTTAAAATCACAATTGTATTACATAATTAAATCATATAGAAATTCAAAAATAAAACACCATTTTGATAAATTATTAAAAAAAAAACAGACATCAGGTTCTGTAACTTCCACCTTACCATCCTGTTTTAAATTCAATCATGATGGTATGGTCAGCTCTGAAAAGATATGTTGGTAGTAATAAAACAACTTTTTTAATGCCAGATATTAAAAACTTAGCTAAGAAAAAAAATTAATGAAATGAATAAGGATGATTGGAAACCATGTTGCAAACATGTGAAAAATGTTGGAACTGAGTATAAGAAGGTCAACCATTAATTGACGGCATAACGGATAAATTAATCATATACCTAGACAGTGGTAGTGAAAGTAACTGTTCCAAAGATGAGATAGAAGATGGTAAACTTGCAACTTGCACAGGAACTGAACATATAAAGCAAATTTCAAGTTATAGTAATAATAATAATAATAATAATAATAATAATAATAATAATAATAATAATAATAATAATAATAGTATAATCAACAATGAAAACAGTCGTACAAAAAAAAAATTTGAAAATTCTTAATAAAACAAATTCTAAATATTGTAAAAAAAAAGAATGGTATAGTAATAACTATATATCAAATTTAGTGTAATTATGGATACTATATTCTTTCAAGCCCTAGTTAAGATTTTTTTAGTTTATAAATAGACCTAAATTAAAATTCTTGTTTATTTATTTATTGAATTATTGATACTAATTTGAATTGTAACTAATATAATATGAAAACAATAATAAATTAAATACGCTTAAATAAAAGTATTACAATTTTTATTTTTATCCTATTAAATGGATGTACATTTTTTCAGTTTCAGTAGTCACAGGCTTCTCCAACACAGCTTTTATTTTCATCATACACATTGCACTATACTTGCGACTTGATGAACTATAAAAAAAAAAAACAGACATCAGGTTCTGTAACTTCCACCTTACCGTCCTGATTTAAATCCAATCGTTATGATATGGTCAGCTCTGAAAAGATATGTTGGTAGTAATAAAACAACTTATTACATATATCTGTATCTGGATCTGAAGTTTTATAATAAAATAAAACAAAGGGGTGAAATGAAACCAAATTCTGAGAGAGATGATTTCTAAATCTTTGCTTAACCATGATATAATCTATCTGATACCTTGCAGTATCGCCTGGCTTTTTCCAAGTGTATATTCTTCTATTATGATTTTTAAATTGGGTGTTGCCAATTACTAAATTATACTTCGTGCAAAACCCCCTCTTGGAATGAAAGTCGGTCCCCTCTTTCATTCTTTTTGCCCAGCCCGTATTCACCCCCTATATTTCCTTCCTTGCCTTTTCCTATGCTTCCATTCCAATCTCGAACTGTTATTAAATTTTCCTCCCCTTTTATGTGTTTAATTGCTTCATCAATCTCTTCGTATACACACTCTACCTCATCATCATCATGGGCGCTTGTAGGCATATTGACGTTAACAATCGTTGTCGGTTTAGGTTTTGATTTTATCCTTATTACAATGATTCTATCGCTATGCGTTTTGAAATACTCTATTCTCTTCCCTATCTCCTTTCATTATGAAACCTACTCCTGCCTGCCCATTATTTGAAGCTGAGTTAATTATTCTAAAATCACCTGACCAAAAGTCGCCTTCCTCTTCCCACTGAACCTCACTAATTCCTACTACATCCACATTTATCCTATCCATTTCCCTTTTTAAATTTTGTAGCCTACCAACCTTTTTTAAACTTCTAACATTCCACGCTCCGACTCGTAGAATTTTATTTTTTAATTTTCTGGTGACCCCTTCCTTAGTAGTCCCCACCCGGAGATCCAAACGGGGGACTAGTTTACCTCCGGAATATTTTACCAAGGAAGGCGCCTCCATCATTGCTATATGAAAATGCAGAGAGCCACATTTTCTTGGAAAAAAACAGCTGTAGTTTTCCATTGCTTTCAGCTGCGCGGTACTCAGAGGACTGAGTGATGTTGATATGGCCGTTTAAGTCATTCTGACTCACGCCCCTAACAACTACTGAAAGAGCTGCTGCCCTCTTTCAGGAATCATTCCTTAGTCTGGCTCTCAACAGATACCTCTCCGATATGGTTGCACCTTCGGTCCAGCTACTCTGTTTCCCTGAGCACTCAAGCCCCCTCACCAACGGCAAGGTCTCATGATTCATAGAGAAGGAGATTTTGTTATACATTTTAATTAGAAACAAATATGAGGTTCACCTCATATCAGGTCACCTGTTCTTCAGAGTAAGCTAAATTACTCTTTTAAGTAATGCTAAATTATTATACTTATCACCCCTCAAGATTTAGCTCTTCTCTGGTTTTATTCTTGTCTGGCCAATATTTGGCTGTTCAGTTCCAAAGGAAAGGATGAAATACTGATAGGCTTCCAATAGAATAGTATTCCTTATAGTTTTGTCCTTGGCTTCTTCTTGTTCTATAAGCTTATAATATTTTAATGATTTTAAACCACTCTTCTTATTATTCATTTAACAATGATTTTCAAGTACACTGCCATTTTCCTTTAAGTAAAATATTTTAAGCAATACAACTTGTAAATCATGACGTTTCCTCCATGACTGTCTAGTCTAAAATTCATAATTCACCCATCCAGAATTGTGTCATTTTAGAATATTTCAACTTGCTAAATCAGATGTTTTATGGGTAATGCTGATTATTGTTCTTGACGGTGTTGCGCTACCTTTTGGAATACTATTTATATACTGTAAATTATGTTTTATATACTTTGAATTATATTTACATACTGTTACGTAGATAAATCTTTCAGATGGATTTTTCAGGTTACCTGTCTCTGTAATCAGGTCTTTCGTGAGTCCATCAACTTAATCGGGTAAGGGACTTTCTTTTTATTATTATTACTAATTAGAATCTAGATTATATTTCATTTTGATTGTTGCAATCTCGCATAGATAATTTTACACAGGAGTTAAATAAGTAATTGCAGAAGATGTTGAATTATTGTGCTTTCTATAATTCTTGATTTAAACATAAAGATAAGTTTCACCACTAATTTCAAAAGTGACTTTTATTTCAGTATTAACAGTTATTTTCAGCAACTCTTAAATTTTACACAGAGAAATACTGAAATAGAATTTATCAGATGCTCTCACCTCAAAGCAATATATTTTTTTCAGCATTAGACCATAATACCTCAAACAACCATGAAAGCAACCAAACATTAAATATCAACTCATACATCAAGTGGCCATCAGTTTACTTAGAATTGTTGTAGTCCAAAGTGTTTTGCTTCATAATTTTTGTTTTTCATTCGCCTTTAAAATGATCTGTGACAACCATACCACTTCCATTTATATATCTTCCCCATTCTAATTGTTTTGACGTAGAAGCATCTGCTAAATTTCATTTTTCTGTTTAGCTGTAAAAAATTATTTTAGGTTTCCCACACTGATTAACATTCTGAATATCAGAGTTCAATACCAATATTACACATACTGAATAGTTATAAATTGTAAATATTTTTTGGTAAAAATAACCATGCAAATAGGATAAATTTGAAGATTGACAATTTAAATAAATTAATAGATATGAATATGAAGATACACTTTACAATAAATTTACATTGAATCACTAGTAATTGTTTGAAAAAGATAATTTGAATCGGTACTAACATACAAACAAGTGGAAAAAAACACTTTTTACAAGACAAAAAAGTAAATAAATAAATATAATTTGAAATAATATTGACTTTACAAAAATAAATTTCAAATTTTCATGAATAAGTATCAAGATATTTCTCAGTCTTTAATCAGGACTCCTGGTACATCTCTGTTTGAAGGAAACTTGAAATCCTCCTGTTTCTGTTCAGTAGGAAAGTAGACCACCCACACAGTTATAAAATGATACATACCCAGGAACAAAACAAACAATGATATTTTTTTATAGCAGATAGTTTTTAGTTTTAATTAAGTTTCATTATAATAAATAGAGTTCATGAGTGATTAACAAATGGGCAGACAGATTTCTATCTCTATATCAGCCGTAAACAATAGTTTCTTGTATAAATGAGTTCTTTGTATAATTATATATAAAAAAAAGTTTTAACTGATAAATAAGTTTTTTTTTTTTTAAATTGTATTACAACAGCTCAAATTTTTATTTTTTTTCTGCTAAATTATAATTCAGGAATTTGTTATGCTTCCCTACCCACAGTTCAAAAATTTTCTGCATATTTACCAAAATCGGTCGTCAGATCATTATTTGATATTCATATACATATATATATATATATATATGAATCATGTATACCTATATTTAGAAAATTAAATATGTAAACTTATCCTTGTGTCTATATTTATGAAAGTGCAATCTTTGCTGAAATGAATGAATGAATGAATAGTCACTTATTTAAAAAAAGTAATAATATCCCCACCTTTACTAAACCAGACGTCGGAATTGTTTTCGTATAACTCAATACAATACGTCGGCTTACGAGAAGGGTCTTATTAAGCTTACGTTGCCATTTTTAATAAATTGCCAAACCAACTGAAAAATCTTCCCACCAATCTATTTAAAATATAATTCAAGGATTTTCTTTTACGGAAACAATATTACTGTGCTGATGAATTTTTAAGTAATATTAAACAAAAAAAAAAAAAAAAAAAATCACGATTTCTTTCCATCCTCTTCAACGTGTAGATAAATATGTACTCAAGCGATTTTCAATAATCTTCTAAATTGTGCATTATTTTTCAATAACTTTTTATATTTAATTTATTTACCTTAATATAATTTTTTGTGTTTGTATTTAATTTTTTTTTTGAGTGCATCATTTCTTATCCCCCCCTCCCCCGGAGCCGGACACACAACTAAGCCTTAATACAGAGCTCCAGGGGGTGCCTTCACCTTAAACTCCCTCGCCGAGAACTAATGTTCTCCTCAGGCAGCCGAGACTCGGTCTTTTGGTGATATGCCATGCCTCTAATGAGGAGACCTCAAGAGGGTCCCCTCCACCGGGACTCCGGTCTTTATGCCTTGCCTCTAATGAGGAACCGCGGAGGAATCCCCCACCGAGACTACGGTCTTACTTTATCCCCCAAAATCCAAAGTCACAAGGGAGTCCCCGCCCAATCATCGATGGTGGGACACATAAGCGGCCCATCCCTCCTGGACAGGGCTGACCCAACTCTAAATTCATCCTAAGAGTGAAGACGAGAGCATTCATTTCCGGGCCCCGGCTCTGCAGCCACGGTCCCTAAGAGCGTGCTCACAGGCATTGCAGTACGAACACAGCCCCCGTCATTGGACAGTCCTTACGGAGATGCCCCTCAGCCTCACAATTACAACATCGCCCCCTTCTGCAGGACCGCCACAGGTCCCCGCCCGGTACCCTATACCCCAATATCAATAGCAACGATCTTCGTCGGACCTCCTCGACACCCGACAAGACACCTACCCGATTTTAATTCGGCCAACCTTCAATAATTCTGCCAGCAGAAGAAAGACTACCATCGGTGCCACTTTTGTTTTGCCATATAACGTCCTCAGGGAGAGAATGATAACCGAATCACCAACAGTCTTGTGCATCTCAAGCACCAAATCCTCCCCTAAGGTAACCTAAGGTAAGGGCGTCAACGTCCTTAATGAGTAAGTGTACCCGCCGAACGTCCCTTCCCGCCGTGACCATGGTGCCTTCAACCTTGTCCAATATTTGTTGCCTTAAATTGGTAGCTACATCTCCTGTGACTTAGACCCGTATGTAAAGATCCTCTCCCTGACCTCTGCGCGTCGACAAGATATTCACCTCATCCAACGACACAGTCCTCGAAACGTTCCGAGAATGTCCGAGTATAATCGTCCCACCGCCTTCACCATCACAGTCGCGGTTGGGAGCCCCACTGATTTCTTCGCCTGGGATTGACTCCCCTTAACCACCAATGAAGACCCATCATAATGCATACGAAGCTCAGTGGAACTCCTCCGGGCCAAGTATTCAGCCATCATATGAATGTATTGCCTCATCTTCCCCTGAGGCCCACAAAAACAAGCTCTAGAATTTGCAGCCAACACTAACCTGGCGAACTCCACGATACGTGAGACCAACCGCTCCTCAACGTCAGAAGAATCAACTGCTGCCACGATGTTCATTCCACCCACTGGTACCACCCCACCAGCTAAGTCATCGGCCCGAGTACTACCTAGCCCGCCCGCAGCCACCCTGACCGGAACATCGGCCCCGCCCAGGTCATCTCCTCCAACACCTTTGAATCAGCCCAAGATTCCGCACCCTGGGCCAAGTCCACCACCAGGCCAGTCCATCAGCACCAACAACGTTTTCAAGAACTTCAGTAGTTACAAATGCCTCCTTGGGCCATCGATGAAGAATCAACCGAGGAAGATTTCCATCATCCACCCCCTTGACCAGTGCTTTCCATACGTCCATGCGAAGTCTTGATCCCAAAGTTGAGCCACTGTCCTTCTTTTGGGTGGCCCAGATTATTTAATTATTTAAATAATTGAAATGGCCTTTAAACAAATCTATTTTCTATTGCTTGTCTTATGTTTACAATGTATCTTTGACGTCATCTATGTAATGTATTATTATGTTCCGATCAGAATAAAAATTTATTTTTAAAATACTCAATAATTAAAACTGCTGTAGAGAATTATCCAAAAAAATTACAATGAATTGTAAACCGTATAGTAATAGTCTCGCAGATATCATTTCTTCCGCTCAAAAAACAAAAATTTCTATAATATAAATAAGACTGTTTTTAACAAAACGATACTGATATCAAAAATGGTAAGACCCTATATTTCTATTATCAAAATCTGTAATTAATTTTGAATTTTCTTTTAAAAAAAATACATGTTAAATATATGTAATAAACAATAGATATATAATAATAGATAATAAACAATGTTTAAGCGTTCCCTATAATAAGCAAAAAAAAGAAAATTTTGTTACAAAACTCTTACCGGCCCGATTTCATTTATTAAACAACGAATAATCGTAAGAATTGTATTATTTCTGTAAAGTGATATATATTACATATAAATGTAATATATATCACTAGGTATCAAGTACTGCTAACTAGCAGCGCGATTCGTAAAGGTACATTAAAAAACGAATAAAATGACATATTCGAGTCCCACGGTTCATCAAATGGAAAAAAACTGTGTAACAAAATTCGAGATATTTTTTGAAAGTATTCTTTATTACTCATCTAATTGAACTGAAATATAATGTTTTCACACTTATTTTTTCCCCATTTTCATTTCACTGTTAGGTTAGGTCACGTTTAGAACTGTAAACGTAGTTCGTTGACTTCGTCGCCTCTTACCGACAAAGTTCTAACGAACTCCGTGATTAACAGTGTAAGAAATTTCATCGTAAATTTTTAGATCGGATTGCTTTTTAAAATGAAATTTTTTAAGCTTGGCCTAAGCTCTGAAAAGAGATGATTTTTAATTTCCCACTCTTTTCGATAAAATGAACGAATCGTTCTGTAAAAGTAAAGTTGTCTATATTATTATTAAATGTTTTATTGAGTAAGGCTAACCAAAATAATTATGAATATCTTTATAGTACAACATTAAATCAAAAGATTAAAAATAAAACAAATTTGTAAACGTATATGACAACAGGTTACTTTTTTGCTCATAGCAATTGCAGTTAAACCTGAAAATTACTTTACACCTCTCACACAACAATGGGTGTTTTGTAGCTAACACTTTGCTATATTAGTAAGCTATCATATATGCTTAATTAATTTCAATTCTAAAAAAAAATGATTTATTAATTTCAGATCCGTGATAGTGTTTGATTAAAAATAATTGTTAATCAGTTGATTGCAAGACAATAAGCCAAATATATCTTTAGAAAGCTACAAAATCTACTTCTTCGTCTGATAAAACCAACATCCATCAGACAGTAACGCACAGATTTGTTTCTGAGTCGGGAAGAAGTAGTCGCTAATTAAAATCACGAGTCTATAAAGTCCTTGATATTATTTACTTCTTTAAGGTTATACAAAAGAGTTATAAGTTATTTCTTTAACTTTAATATTTATCTATATATATATATAAAATTATTCCAATTTTTTCTGTAACCGTTTTGCGGCCGCAGTACTAAATATACATTAACCAAACTTTACAGGGCCCATATCCATATCTTCAGGATTGTTTTAAAACAAAAATTCAGTGTCACAACTAAAAAAAAGGTCAAAAATGTCCTATTTTACCATTTGGCAACAATTTTTTATATTTTTGTCATCGCCTCGCACTTCACACCTAAAATCCAACTTTTAAAGTGTCAATATTCAGAGCTACAAGATGTATATAAGTCGAAAAGTTTTAATTAATTTAATTATATTCATAGCTAAAAAAATAAAAGTGAATTAAAATAATCTACGCTTAGAAATTAAATTAATCTGTAAATTAATTGACAACGGACTGCTTCTAGCGAAAGCTGTGTGCAGCCGCCCTGTGAAACACCATTAGGCCAATCGAATCTGAAGCCACCGAAACTTTACAATGGGACTCGAATACGTATCAAAAATTTACCAAGAAATATCGTAGAAGCAACATTTCTTACTGGAAAAAATATAGGAGAAGATGTTTTCATACTAAGGATTCCAATAGTTTCAACCAAGCTTCCATCTCAATTTAAACGTTTGCAATTCCCTTTAAGAATATCATACGCAATGACCATCAACAAATCACAAGGTGTTTAGTCCCTAAACACTGCTGGATTGTTGATGGAAAATAGTTGTTTTGATCATGGTCAATTATATGTGGCGTGCTCAAGCGTTGGTTCACCAAGAAATTTATTCATTCAAGCTTAGACTCGCCAGACAAAAAATAGTTTACAACTACCTAACTAACTACGTGGGATAAAATGTTTTTTTATTTTTCTACTTTAATGCATTATAATATATTTCATTTGATTTTACTATAAATTTTACTTTATTTTTATTGTTCGACAACATTATCCAACATCCACGCGGCGTTGCTGATAACATGTACAAAAGTCAAAATAAGTTTTAATTAATTTGATTATATATATTCATGGCTAATGGACAGAATATCAATAAAAAAGTCTTACAGAAATTGTGGTTTAAATGTTTCCTTCAATATGTAAATCATTTACTCCACGAAAAGACTACTGCCGGGACGACGAAGCCGGCCCAGTCGACTTTAACAATAAAAATATAACCCTTTTCCTTTCCCAAAGGGCTAGCCGCCGAGCCGGAGAAGCCGGCCCAGGCGGCTAGTACATCATAAAATATGTAACAATTATAAAAAAATTACTGTCAATCGAATTTTGAGAGGATATATTTTAGAGATCATTTTAATTCGTTACAATATCGTTACAAGTATATGCGCGGGTTAGCACTTGCGTAAATATTAGGAATCACGATTTTTCTAAACTTTTTTTTACATCTAAAACATGAATTTTACAATAATAAATTGCATGCATTACATCTCCGCAGTTTAATATGTTTAAATTGTTACGTTGAAATCAAGGACAGACAATAACAATAATTATTATTCACGTTTTAAAAATTAAAAATCCAAATGTATTTTATTACTGTATTATTATTATTATTGTTATTATTATTATCCAATTCTTAGCGAACAACCTTTTATTTTACTACGTATTACGGTTAATTTGTCACAAACGAAAACATGTTTGATGTGGACACTACATGACTTCCTAGTACGCCTAATAAATTACATTTACACTTTTTTTTTTTTAAGTGGAAAGTACATAAAATTTTATTTCATTAATAACTTCTGACATTTTTTCTTTTTTTTATTGTTATTATTGAATTATAATTTATCGTAAATTTTTTTTTACGATCAGAGGTTAATAATTAATTATAAATCAATACATTTAAATTAAAAAAAAGAAATAAGTCGGATTCGAACCGATGTGCTGTCCCCTTGTAAGGTCAAAATATTTCATTAATTAAAATTTTATTTGGCTATAACTCTGGAATGCAATGAAAATAAGTATCATTTATGAAATATAATTGAAAAGCTCTCAACAAGGACTTATTATTGCAGTTAAGAGAAAGTCCATAATCCAAATATTCTTTTTTGGATTTTGGGTTATTTTGAACACATTTGGTCCAATCAATTGCAATCGAAAGAGGAAGTGCAAAACTAGATGATACAACAGTCCTAAATCCAAAATTTCAACATTCTTTGGCTAGTTGTTTTTGAGTTATGCGAGATACATACGCACATACGTACGTAAAGACATCACGCCGAAACTACTCAGATGGATTCAGGGATGGTCAAAATGGATATTTCCGTTGAAATCTGAAAACCAAAATTTTTCGCGATTACAGTACTTCCTTTACTTTGTACAAGGAAGTAATAAAATATAAAAATATCCATAAAACTCTTTCCTAAAACCTATTCTTCTAATAAAAAAAACAGCAGATACCTACGACTTATTTTTTATGATAATTCACCATGTAAATTGAAGTTATCCTTGGCAATATGGGATGAAAATTTTGTAGCGTATGAAAATACCGTGCCTGATCGGGATCGATAATACGATTTATTGCGTTTATTTATTTATTTTTGTTTTTAAATTTTAATGTTTATTAGAGAAAATAGAATATGTACTATCTGTTTTTTATCCTTTAAAATATTAATACATTTAGTAGTTTAATATTAGTAGAAATTTTATTGTTTTATAGAAAATAAATAGTCATTTTTGTTTCGTCCAGTCGCTTAGTCACAAAATCAGAAATTCAGATAATTCCAGAATTTCCGGACTGACCACAAAGCTTCAAATTTCACTAAGAATTTTTTCGGTTCATTTTTAAATTAAATGTTTTAAGGAAAACGGTTCTTAATAATTTTAAAAAATAAACAATTTGCTAATGTCTAATTGTAAAGCAGAATCGATTATTTATTTAACTATTATATATTTCTTTTCACAGGATAATTTTGCCCGCTTTAACTTATTATCCTAACCGGGTATGTAGGTGACCTTTGTTTCATATTAGTCTTTCTTTTTTATACCAGCCTGGGCATTAGACATAACGGTTGGTTTTAGTGGCCTGTTCTGTTTTTACGAAAACTAGTAGTAAACTGCAGTGTTGTTAACAATTTAATTCTCGTGAATAACAAAATTTTTTAATTGTTTTGCTCGTTTGAGATTTTCCACTGGATCTCTTTTGCCAGTCTAGAGCAGTAAAGATTCATTGAAGAGGTGGTTGGAGGTAAACGCTGTTTTCATACAGAAACGTTTTCTTTTTTACAATAGAAAAAAAACAATAATTATTCTTAGAAATCTCTCTTCAAGGTATTGCCGGCAAATTTTCATTTAATAGCCATGATATAACATTTATAAGAAAAATAAAAACGTTAAAAATATCTGTTTTATGATTTATTTTATAATAAACTTCTGTGCAGTAACATCCGACTTCAACATTATGTTGTCATTATCAGCAAAATGCACTCGCATGATAATTTATTTTTTTTTAGCTAATGTGTTTCTCCGCAAGCTGCAGTATGATATAAATCATACTGGAACAAACAATGTTTAAATTTACATCGACCTTCATCAGAAACATCGTTTATAAGAAATAATAACTTGAAGTATGAAACCATCAACATATTAATTAATCTGCCATTAAATAATTTCTACTGCATGTAAAAAAAGATTGCAGGTGATTTAGAAAACAATATTTTTTTCTTATTTCATTTTAAAACCCGACCCACTTCGATAATACCAAAATAGTAGCAATCAAATATAGCTGTTGATAAGTTTTTACAATTACATGTAAGCTACTTTTTCTGAAACTTTCATGCAACAAAGTTATTGGCCCCGGTACCCGAATATTCTAACTATCGAATTGGAGAAATATTACAACCGGTTACTAAAAGGGTATGCTTATTATTAAAGGTAATTAATTACATACGAGTTTAAAGCGCACTTAACGGAAAGCCAAGTCACTGTAAATTTGTTATCATTTCTCCAGAAATGACTAAATTACGCTAATTGATATTTTTTAATATAAATTAAAAAACGTTTAAAATAATTCCTTAACATCTAATGTGTATAATAAAAACCAGTTTTTTTTTAATATGAAAATCCAAAATTATAAAAAAAAATTAATAACAGAAAAAAGATCACTTAAAGCACGAAAAAAATTTTCATTGCCTCCGTATTGAAACAAGGTAAAGGTATCTTAAAAAATTATAACGTTACCGCAGCTGCGTCTAAAAAATAGTCATCAGTCCTCAAAAGCGCTAAAGAAAAGACCAAATCAAATCGATTTTTTTTTTTCAGTAACCTTTCAGTACAGTTTTTTTTTGTATTTAGAATGCTTGCTAATAAAGAAAAGAACTACAATAAATTATTAAAATTTGTGAATATTCCAAAAAGGCTGCTACTTCACTTTTCCTTCTTTATTTTTGTTGAATAACCTGAAACAGAAATAACAATAATATATACTTTTTTAATACTTTTTATGAAATCTTTCTTTGAAACTTTAAAAATTAATTTATCCATCACATCTCAGTTTCAAATAGCGGGTTTTTCAGTGTGGTGATTACATTTTGTGGGACTTACTTGCTAACACGAATATTTTCATTACTAAATATATAATATATTTACTTCCCTGGCTATTATCGTTTAGAATTTGTATATATGGACCCATGTGTATTTGTCTCTGCGAGCGCGTGTGCGTATGCGTGTGTTTACCGGTATCTATTGTTCTTAATAAATGTAGAACGGTTAAATCTATAATCACATTTGGCATGGTTCTCATATACTGGGGAATTGAGACCTCCAAAATATTCATAAAAACAAGATTTTTCATGAAAATCGGACAGGTAATGGGATACTTTTCCTTATTCTGGAGTGGTATTAATAAAAGCCGGAAAAATTTCACAACCACATTGCCAGCTTTTTCATTTCTTTTATTCTAATGAAGGGTTCTTATGAAAAATCTCTGTAATTCATAATTGCAATTATAAGGATTAATAATAAAGAATAAAAAATGATTACATACAGAAGTATTTTTTTTTTCATGAAATACGCTTTCTCAGTTTTTATTTTTACGAATACTAATTGAGAACAATTTTCATTACCCCCATATTTTTAATTGAAACCCGTAGTTGTTATTAAGTTGTTATCTTTTCATAGCTAAGCTTCTGGTTAGTCATAAATCTATTTCCATTATCAACCAATTCCATAAAATTTTCAGAGCTGAATTTATTTTTTATTTATTTCATTACCAACGGACAAAATAACTCAATCAGTTGGTTGTGATCGATTTTTTTTTAATGAAAATTATTGTTTTTCCTTTCCGTTAGTGTACTAAAGCAGATTTCTGAAAAAGAATATAAAATCAATGAGCAAGGGTAAATAGCATTTTAGTTATTGAAAATAAACTATTAAGTTTATTTCGGCAATACTAAGTATTACCCATGTAGTATTCGGCTACCATTCACAAATTTATGCATGACTTTTATGCGAGAAAAAATGCAGTGTGTTTTATGATTTCTGAGATTTAAATCTGTCATGATTATTCGGTGTACGTTTAGACCACGTACAATAGAGTAATCCCATGAGGTTAATAACCTCATGGTTTCTAAAAAAAACGGGTAGCGTAGAAGATGCAAAATTTCCTGTAAGGCGACAACTAACAAAGAACATGTCGAGTGTGTATCACAGTCTTGCGTTAGGAGCCCAAAGACATCAATAACTCATCGCAGAATCAAGCTTGATAATCCTAAAGCCAAGCTACATGGTAAATTGAAAATGATAAGATTACTCATATAACCTCCTCTATGAATCATGAGACCTTGCCGTTGGTGAGGGGGCTTGAGTGCTCAGGGATACAGAGTAGCTGGACCGAAGGTGCAACCATATCGGAGAGGTATCTGTTGCCTCTGAGCCAGTATCTGTTGGTATCTGAGCCAGACTAAGGAATGATTCCTGAAAGAGGGCAGCAGCTCTTTCAGTAGTTGTTAGGGGCGTGAGTCAGGACGACTTAAACGGCCGTATCAACATCACTCAGTCCTCTGAGTACTGCGCAGCTGAAAGCAATGGAAAACTACAGATGCTTTTTTTCCAAGAAAATGTGGCTCTCTGCATTTTCACATAGCAATAATGGAGGCGCCTTCCTTGGTAAAATATTCCGGAGGTAAAATAGTCCCCCTTTCGGATCTCCGGGTGGGGACTACTAAGGAAGGGGTCACCAGAAAATTAAAAAATAACATTCTACGAGTCGGAGCGTGGAATGTTAGAAGCTTAAAAAAGGTTGGTAGGCTAGAAAATTTAAAAAGGGAAATGGATAGGGTGAATGTGGATATAGTAGGAATTAGTGAGGTTCGGTGGGAAGAGGAAGGCGACTTTTGGTCAGGTGATTTTAGAGTAATTAACTCAGCGTCAAATAATGGGCAGGCAGGAGTAGGTTTCGTGATGAACAAGAAGATAGGGAAGAGAATAGAGTATTTCAAAACGCATAGCGATAGAATCATTGTAATAAGGATAAAATCAAAACCTAAACCGACAACGATTGTTAACGTTTATATGCCTACAAGCGCCCATGATGATGATGAGGTAGAGTGTGTATACGAAGAGATTGATGAAGCAATTAAACACGTAAAAGGAGATGAAAATTTAATAATAGTTGGAGATTGGAATGCAAGCATTGGAAAAGGCAAGGAAGGAAATATAGTGGGTGAATACGGGCTGGGCAAAAGGAATGAAAGAGACTTATAGAGTTTTGCACGAAGTATAATTTAGTAATTGCCAACACCCAATTTAAAAATCATAATAGAAGAATATACACTTGGAAAAAGCCAGGCGATACTGCAAGGTATCAGATAGATTATATCATGGTTAAGCAAAGATTTAGAAATCAACTCGTTGACTGCAAAACTTACCCTGGAGCAGACATTGATAGCGACCATAATTTGGTGATAATGAAATGTAGATTGGGGGTTTAAAAACCTGAAGAAAAGGTGTCAGATGAATCGGTGGAATTTAGAGAAGCTTGAGGAAGAGGAGGTAAAGAAGATTTTTGAGGAGGACATCGCAAGAGGTCTGAGTAAAAAAGATAAGGTAGAAAATGTAGAAGAAGAATGAGAGAATGTTAAAAAGGAAATTCTTAAATCAGCAGAAGCAAACTTAGGCGGAATAAAGAGAACTGGTAGAAAACCTTGGGTTTCAGACGATATATTGCAGCTGATGGATGAACGTAGAAAATATAAGAATGAAAGTGATGAAGAAAGTAAAAGGAACTATCGGCAATTAAGAAATGCTATAAACAGGAAGTGCAAACTGGCGAAAGAAGAGTGGAGTAAAGAAACGTGCTCAAAAGTGGAAAGAGTAATGAACATTGGTAAAATAGACGGAGCATACAGGAAAGTTAAGGAAAATTTTGGGGTACATAAATTAAAATCTAATAATGGGTTAAACAAAGGTGACCAAATATATAATACGAAAGGTAAAGTCGATAGATGGGTGGAATATATTGAAGAGTTATACGGAGGAAATGAATTAGAAAATGGTGTTATAGAGGAAGAAGAGGAAGTTGAGGAGGATGAAATGGAAGAAACAATACTGAGATCTGAATTTAAGAGAGCATTAAAAGATTTAAATGGCAGAAAGGCTCCTGGAATAGACGGAATACCTGTAGAATTACTGCGCAGTGCCGGTGAGGAAGCGATTGATAGATTATACAAACTGGTGTGTAATATTTATGAAAATGGGAAATTTCCATCAGACTTCAAAAAAAGTGTTATAGTTATGATACCAAAGAAAGCAGGGGCAGATAAATGTGAAGAATACAGAACAATTAGTTTAACTAGTCATGCATCAAAAATCTTAACTAGAATTTTATACAGAAGAATTGAGAGGAGAGTGGAAGAAGTGTTAGGAGAAGACCAATTTGGTTTCAGGAAAAGTATAGGGACAAGGGAAGCAATTTTAGGCCTCAGATTAATAGTAGAAGGAAGATTAAAGAAAAACAAACCAACATACGTGGCGTTTATAGACCTAGAAAAGGCTTTCGATAACGTAGATTGGAATAAAATGTTCAGCATTTTAAAAAAATTAGGGTTCAAATACAGAGATAGAAGAACAATTGCTAACATGTACAGGAACCAAACAGCAACAATAACAATTGAAGAACATAAGAAAGAAGCCGTAATAAGAAAGGGAGTCCGACAAGGATGTTCCCTATCTCCGTTACTCTTTAATCTTTACATGGAACTAGCAGTTAATGATGTTAAAGAACAATTTAGATTCGGAGTAACAGTACAAGGTGAAAAGATAAAGATGTTACGATTTGCTGATGATATAGTAATTCTAGCCGAGAGTAAAAAAGATTTAGAAGAAACAATGAACGGCATAGATGAAGTCCTACGCAAAAACTATCGCATGAAAATAAACAAGAACAAAACAAAAGTAATGAAATGTAGTAGAAATAACAAAGATGGACCACTGAATGTGAAAATAGGAGGAGAAAAGATTATGGAGGTAGAAGAATTTTGTTATTTGGGAAGTAAAATTACTAAAGATGGACGAAGCAGGAGCGATATAAAATGCCGAATAGCACAAGCTAAACGAGCCTTCAGTAAGAAATATAATTTGTTTACATCAAAAATTAATTTAAATGTCAGGAAAAGATTTTTGAAAGTGTATGTTTGGAGTGTCGCTTTATATGGAAGTGAAACTTGGACAATCGGAGTATCTGAGAAGAAAAGATTAGAAGGATTTTGAAATGTGGTGCTATAGGAGAATGTTAAAAATCAGATGGGTGGATAAAGTGACAAATGAAGAGGTATTGCGGAAAATAGATGAAGAAAGTAGCATTTGGAAAAATATAGTTAAAAGAAGAAACAGACTTATAGGCCACATACTAAGGCATCCTGGAATAGTCGCTTTAATATTGGAAGGACAGGTAGAAGGGAAAAATTGTGTAGGCAGGCCACGTTTGGAGTATGTAAAACAAATTGTTGGGGATGTAGGATGTAGAGGGTATACTGAAATGTAACGACTAGCACTAGATAGGGAATCTTGGAGAGCTGCATCAAACCAGTCAAATGACTGAAGACAAAAAAAACAAAAAAACATGGAACTAGCAGTTAATGATGTTAAAGAACAATTTAGATTCGGAGTAACAGTACAAGGTGAAAAGATAAAGATGCTACAATTTGCTGATGATATAGTAATTCTAGCCGAGAGTAAAAAGGATTTAGAAGAAACAATGAACGGCATAGATGAAGTCCTACGCAAGAACTATCGCATGAAAATAAACAAGAACAAAACAAAAGTAATGAAATGTAGTAGAAATAACAAAGATGGACCACTGAATGTGAAAATAGGAGGAGAAAAGATTATGGAGGTAGAAGAATTTTGTTATTTGGGAAGTAAAATTACTAAAGATGGACGAAGCAGGAGCGATATAAAATGCCGAATAGCACAAGCTAAACGAGCCTTCAGTAAGAAATATAATTTGTTTACATCAAAAATTAATTTAAATGTCAGGAAAAGATTTTTGAAAGTGTATGTTTGGAGTGTCGCTTTATATGGAAGTGAAACTTGGACAATCGGAGTATCTGAGAAGAAAAGATTAGAAGGATTTTGAAATGTGGTGCTATAGGAGAATGTTAAAAATCAGATGGGTGGATAAAGTGACAAATGAAGAGGTATTGCGGAAAATAGATGAAGAAAGAAGCATTTGGAAAAATATAGTTAAAAGAAGAGACAGACTTATAGGCCACATACTAAGGCATCCTGGAATAGTCGCTTTAATATTGGAAGGACAGGTAGAAGGGAAAAATTGTGTAGGCAGGCCACGTTTGGAATATGTAAAACAAATTGTTGGGGATGTAGGATGTAGAGGGTATACTGAAATGAAACGACTAGCACTAGATAGGGAATCTTGGAGAGCTGCATCAAACCAGTCAAATGACTGAAGACAAAAAAAAAAAAAAAAAAAAAACTCATATAAATTCACGAGATCGAAACGGATGATCATTTCGAACGTATCGAGATTTTTCGTCATCGCTAGACGATGACGAAAATTTCTTAAAACACGTTATTTGACAGATGAGGCAACTATTCCGAGAATAGATGTATGGGTGCAGAGAGGACTGGGTGAGGTAGGTTTCTACATAGCGCAGCTCCTTTCTAGACATGGCGAATTTGAAGCCTACTTGCATCGATTTGGCAGGAAAGCGTCTCCTCTATGCAGGTACTGCGATCTTGAGGATACCGTTGAGCACACCATCTACCAATGCCATCGGTGGGATGTGGTCAGACAAGATGTCGGGCTAAGCTGGCTTTCTCCGGAAGAAACAGTTCCATACATGTTGACAGGAAGAACGGAATGGGACAAGGTAGTACACCTAGCAACTAGTATCCTGAAAACTAAGGCGAGAGAAGCTAGAGAATGGGATAGAGCCTGATTCAGGACCCAGATCAATAAGAGGACTGAAGATCACCAGCAAGGAATCAGAGTTCCATACAAAAGACCTGAGACTCAGGCGAAGAAAGTGATTTGATGGTGAAGGGGCGAAGGTCAGCTCCCTGTGGAGCCGTCGTGCGTCTGCACTTGTGCGGATGGGCGATGGTGATGAAGTATGGGGACTCTGGACCCCTAGTCCCTAAAGGCACCTCCTGGGCCCGTGCAATGCTTAAACTGCGGGACCGACCCCGGAGGAGGAGAAAAGGTGAGATATGAGTTTTAGTCGGTAGGGTGCGGGTATACATAGGCTCTTAATAACATCTAGTCGAACCCCTGCGAGTTCGGCATTCCCCCATTTATGGGGGGTGCGTAAATGGCATTTCTCAGACTCATCTATAACAAAAAAAAATGAGGCAGCTTTTTGACAGTGATTGATTGAATCGAAATAATTATCAAATTTTAGGATCAGAGTAACCAAATAAAGTAGTTGAATTTATCCTAGATACTCCGCAAAAGAGAGTACGGTGTGATTACGTTCACAGAAAGGTTGTAACGCGGTTTTTGTTTGCAGAAAAATTCATCGCAGCTATCAAATATTTACATGTGTCAACTTTTTTCTTTCTGCAAGTTGATATAATTAATAAAGAATTTATCATGTATCATGTTGTGGTATCTACATAAAGAAACACCACACTGTAGCTTGGATATTAGAAATATTCTCGACGAAAAGTTTCGTTGAATTGTTAGACGAAAGAACTAGGATCAATTTCTTGATCATCATGAGATTCAAATATCTCTTTGTAGGAATATTTTAGGTCGTGTGAAAAACATTGTTCAGTATATGAAAGTTCGTGATTTAGACTTCTTCGGTAATAGTATAATGGAAGATATGAACAATCCAAACATTATAGTGTTTGCGGATAGCAAAAGAATATGGTTTTAAATTAATTATTTTATAGAGTTTCTAGTTCGAAGGAATAAGAAGTTGCCAAAACACCAAATGTGATTCTTTCTCGAAAATCTTGTATTACAGTGTTTCCAACGAGGTACATTTTCCAGAAATTTTCTCAATAACAGATTCCAATTTTGTTATTGTTTTGTTTTGCACGTGAATTTTTATAACAGACTTTTTTTTGTTTTTTTGTTTTGACAAACATGTAGTTTTAAAAAATCTGATAATTCGGTTGTTTCATATAGATTTTCATTTATAGATTATGTGTGAACGATTTTTAATTTAGCACTCTTTTCATTTTTGTGAAATCACTGCAGTCGTTATTGTTATTACAATCCCCACAACAACAAAATACGTTAAGATTACTTTAATAGATGCAGTTTATTACATTTTGACAATTATTCATTAATCATATAGTTACTGACAAAGAAATTTGATGAAAATCAATTTATCAAGGTATGTTAACGACATTAGTAGTGCTGAAATAGTTGATGAATGATATGCTATAAAAAATGGAACAGGTGAATTACCAAGACAATGGAAGATATATAAATAGCTATTATCTAACAATTAATTAATTTCTACTTACTACTAATTGAACTATCTAATTTAGACACAAAGAAACTAGTTTTTTTCAGTTCTTTGAACGAGTACAAGTACAAGGTAATAATGAGTGCAAGAACCTGCTTAAATTTAAAATTCATTATCTGAGTCAGCATCACTAAATGTAACTAATCATGCAGGAATGACAGTATTTTTCTGATATTCTGATATATTCTAGAAGTTTCGGATTCAAATCTCAGTCAAGCATTTTGTAGTCTACAAAAAAATGTATTTCTCATCATCATTATCACAAATAAGTGTATTTGAGGTTCTATTCGTTGTAACTTAATGAATAAATATTATTCAGTATATGTTTAAATTTTTAACCTAGAATAGCTACCCCAAGCTCTTCCATATTTCGTTTAAACATTCAAGTAAAACTTTGTTGTAACTTCAAAGTATTCATTTGACCGGATGTACCTTGAAGATTATATATATGACACGGATTCTTCTAGCTCAAACAACATCCATGTCACTTTTAATCTAGTACATCTGCAGCTCCTCCTAAACTTGCTCGTAACTGACGGTTTCGTAATATCGTTCTTCGTTTGATGTTAGCATAATTTTGCCTAACTGTTAAAAAAATGCATCTTAAAAAAAATACATCTCTACTTCAACATATTTCTCTGATCATCATAAAACGAGAGCGGTGGACTCGTATACGTCACCGGGCCCATCAATCCTGAACCAACCCTTGGACCATCAAACTTCTTGACAAAGAATGTGACTTTATCGTTCTCTTAAGAGCACTATATTCCCTATTCCGATACTGAAGATGTTGATATTCGTACTAATCTGTGTTTAACTTATGTAAATAATTATCTTTTGTAACATCTACTTATTTAAAATGATTTATTTGTACATTTCTTTAGTGGATTTGTGCTTCTGAATATTGTTCCGTTTCTAAACCTCTATATTCTTTATTTTTTCTAACTTCACTATAAGCCCCACCTACTCAAGTAGCTCCCTTCAAACACACAGTCCTTATCTACTCATCCTTATCTACTGGGTTCACATCACCGGCATAAATTAAAATCGTAAAAGTTTTACTTGATTTTATTTTAGGCAAAAAATTAAATTAAAAAATTACATTCTTAAATTCCCGTAATTTTTTCAGATTATTAAAAAAACAACTGAAAACTATAAAATTGATTTAATTCGTTAAGAATACTGACAGATTTTACTTCAGCGAATTAGAATTTAGAGAATATGATTAATAAGCGAATATCTATTATAAATATTTCTTAGTAATGAAGATCCAAATTCCTAACTTGCATCGAAAAAGTTTTCAGAATTAATAAAATTGTTTAAAAGTATAACTCAAAAAGTTGTTAGATTTTGCTTTTAGTTATTGTTTTATATATTTTTAAAGATGTAGTTTATTCAAAGTGAATTGTAGTACTTCGGTGGATATTTTATTTTCACGCTTCATTTATTTCGTAACAGTGAAAGCAATTGTTACTAAACACTGGCAAAATAAGAATCATTGAGATAAAACTGTTGCAGTTACATCTATTAATTAATTAAATCTAAGTAAAGTTTTCAAAATTACTTGTATACTGGATTAAAGTATTAAAAGTAAAAATGTAATTGTTTACTTGATTACATTATACTATTAGTACTACTGCTGCTACTACTACTAAAAATAATAATAATAATTTGTTTCTGCTGTGTGTGTGTTTCTCTCTCTCTCTCTCTCTCTCTCTCTCTCTCTCTCTCTCTGTGTGTGTGTGTTTGTGTTTGTGTTTATGTTTGTGTATACAAGTTTACTAGGTATTTTTTTTTTAAATATATATATATATGTATTTTAATTTCCAGAGAAGGTTGTTAAACAAGAACGTTTAATTTTTATTGGAGAGAAGAAAGAATTATAGACATAATATCTGTTCCCAACTTACTGATGTAAAAGACCTATTCCGTCTTACGCTATGTTGTCAAGGTGAGCGAGAAGTCTATATTTCTGTTACAGACAGTGGTAAGATGTAGTAACTAAACATTTATCAGTGTTCATAGTAGCTTATGCTAAAGGATGGAGGTCCACTTTAGCAACTTAATATAAACAAACTGATGTGGACACCTCATGACTTCCTTGTACGCCTATTAAATTACACATGCATATTTTTTTTACAATCAGAGGTTAATAATTATTAATAAATCAATACATTTAAATTTAAAAAAAAGAGGTAATGTCGGATTCGAACCGATGTGCCTTCCCCTTGTAAGGTAAAGATATTTCATTAATTAAAATTTTATTTGGCTATAACTCTGGAACCAATGAAAATAAGTACCATTTATGAAATATCATTGAAAAGCTTTCAACAAGGACTTATTACTGCAGTTAACAGAAAGTCCAAAATCCAAAAACAATATTTGGATTTTGGGCTATTTTGGACACATTTGTTCCAATCAATTGCAATCGAAAGAGGAGGTGCAAAACTAGATGTTACAACAGTCCTAAATCCAAAATTTCAACATTCTACGGCTTATCGTTTTTGAGTTAAGTGAGGTACGTACTACGTACATACGTCACGCCGAAACTAGTCAAAATGGATATTTCCGTTGAAATCTGAAAACCGAAATTTTTCGCGATCATAATAGTTCCTTTACTTCGTACAAGGAAGCAATTATGTATGAATGGGACTGCCAGTTTTTCTAATTACGAATTATTTTGTCAGACGTCTGCTGAAATAAATCAATTATCCTACTATGTAGATCAGTCCCATTCAGTCAAATACACAAACAATTTTTTTACGTAATTTCAAAATATAAGATTAGTAGTATAAAATGAATAAATTAATATTTTTTTTACAGAAATATATCCGTTATTAAACCCGCCATTTCCGCTAGAGTTTTCACTTTTTTCCATTCCTCCATGATTAATTTTTGAATCTACTCGATTTGAAGACGAAAGAATTTTTTTTATCTCTACAATATATTGCAGTATTATTTATACGTACGGAAATAAAAAGAAATAATACATTGAATAGAGACCCCCTTCCCAAAATCAGTAAAGAAAAATAATAATAAAAGTACAATATAGTTAAACTTAATTTTATGTTAAATATTATGAATTTTTAGTCAACCGCTGTAATATATTTTTATTCAAAAGGAAACGTTCTGTTATACACGGTGTCCGAATATATTTGTTCATTTACTTTCATAATTCTCTAACGTCTTAATTATGTATGTAATTATGAGAAAAATTATAATTATTTTAGAATATTAAAAAGAAACACAATTTTACAATATTCTAGTATATGTAAAAAATGTACAGAACTGTTATGGTCAGTAGATTTATAAACATTTTACATAGTTATAGTAAAAGGTGAAAGCATTTTTTTTTTTTTTTTTACAGTTAATCATATAAAAATTATTATTAAATCATATCGTGAAAATTTATAATTATTTCCACAATTAAAATTTATTAAAGGAATTATGTTTTTTCTTTAATAGATATGTCAATAAAAAATGCGTACTTTTATAAAAAGTGTACACTTTTATACGTATTGAACTTTGTTAAGTATAAAAATTTTTAGTCCTTTATTATTATTTACCTAGATTATATTTTTTTATTAATTTTATAATTATTAAAGATTTATATTGTTACAAATTCCCAAGTCATTAATTTTCTTAGTCACTATTATCACCAGTGTAAAATAAGAATACTATAGACTGTCTTAACAGTGTCGTGTGTTCGCGACTCGATAAGAATATTGAAAGACTAACAATTAAAAATGCTTATATAAATACAATTTATTAATTTAAGAACATAGAAAATACGACTAATCAATAATAATATTATTAATAGTAATAACAACCACAACAATAATGATAATAAAACATCAGTGATAATAATCAATAAATTGCATACAAAATATAATTTCCAATAAGGACAGGATTTACTTAAAGGTGGTTAAATCATAAAATCCAGAATTCAGACCCATTGACTAACCCATTATAATGACCATTAATATTAACAGCTAATATTGCATTAATAAGATGAGACTAGTTTAATTTTCATACAATTCCATTCACTGCAAATACCTTTCCTGTCTACAATAGAACTACCCTAACAATTTACGAATGAGTTAAATAGTCACTTTCACAATACCAATAACTCACCGACCAACTTCCTACCTTCACCCATTGTCCACACTGGAATCCTTGTTACTTTACATGATATTATAAGTTGTATACCGCCGTCTTACAGTCGCGTCGAACACATCACACAGCGCTACTTGCTTAATACTGACTTTATTCCTTGTCTGAGTAGTCTTATACGATACATATTCATAAAGTAAGGGCCGTCGGCTTATATTTAAATATTAGCGGATCTGAACAGAGTTTCACGCATACAGGGACATCTATCGAACCCACCGGCTTGGTCTAGTAGTGAACGTGTCTTCCCAAATCAGCTGATTTGGAAGTCGAGAGTTCCAGTGTTCAAGTCCTAGTAAAGTCAATTATTTTTATACGGATTTGAATTCTAGATCGTGGATACTGGTGTTCTTTGGCGGTTGGGTTTCAATTAACCACACATCTCAGGAATGGTCGAACTGAAACTGTACAAGACTACACTTCATTTACACTCATTCATATCATTCTCTGAAGAAATAGCTGAACGGTAATTCCTGGAGGCTAAACAGGAACAATTAAAAAAAGCATCTACCGGATATTTATGAATTCACTGCGATTATTTTTTTGATTTAGTAGTCGTTTGCCTGGCGTAAATGCAGATCGCAATCTCCGCGACAATCACTTCTCCCGCCAGTTGTGAAGTACGCGCTGTGATTCGATTTTTGTATGCAAAAGGATCTTTAGCTGCTGACATTTATCGGGAGTTGTGCCTAGTGTATACACCTACAGTAATGTGTAAAGGAAAGGTCAAAAAATGGTGTCGCGACTTTAAAAATGGCCACACAGATGTGCATGACGAAGATCAGAAGGGAGGCTCAGTATTCAGGCAGACGAAATAGTTGAACAAGTGAATCGAAAACTGCGATGGGATCGGCGATTGACAATTAGTGCTCCGGCTGATGAATTTCCGCATGTTGACCCACCTTTATCTATATGATTGTCACAAAAAACTCAGATATCACAAATTGTGTGCAAGGTGGGTACCAAAAATGCTCACCGACCAAGAAAAGAGCAAAAAATGTGCAATGGACGAGCGATTATGGGCCACTATCGATAAGATGGAGATGATTTGTTTTCCCACATTGTTACGGGTGACAGACGTGGATATCCTACACCAACGCAGAATCGAAACAACAGTCAATGCAGAGGCGCCATTCAAGTTCCCCAAAACTGAAAAACTTTAAGCAATCTCCGCACTCGAGTCGAAAAATGTTAGCTACCGTGTTTTAGGACGAAAAGGGTGTCAGTTTGGTTGATTTCATAGAACGTGGATCAACAATTACAGCTGACGTGTACTGCGAAACACTCACCAAACTGAGATGTCCGATCCAAAATTGACGACGCGCGAAACTGTCGTCCGGCGTAAACTTCCTTCACGATAACGCGCGTCCTCACACCGCTGCCTTAACCAAGAAGAAGATTCAAGATTTTTTGTGGGAACTTTTTTATCACCCTCCATATAGTTCCGACCTTGCACCTAGCAACTACTTCCTCTTCTTACATTTGAAAAAGTGGCTTGGTGGACAATGGTTTGAAAAGGACGAGGAACTCAAGACTGCCGTTGTCAATTGGTTCAATTTCCAGGCGGCGAACTTTTATGCAGAGGAGTTAAAGAAACTGATGCAACGTTACGAAAAGTGCGTAGAACTGAATGACGATTATGCGGAAAAGTGAAATAGATGTGAAGTAAACTAAAATTGTAAGTAAAAACCTTTTCTCATGAGTTAATGACCAAACAGCCCTTACTTTTTGAATATGCCCCGTATACGCTGACCTGGAGAACTGGCCACATTCCTTAACTCTTGAAATATGAGAATTATCGTCCGCACCCTTACATTTTCTCATAAATTCCGACTTTGGTCCGGTAACCCTTCTCATCAAACAACAGCTGTTGGAAGTGTATTATTGACAGTATTAAAAAGGAAGATTGTTAAACGGACCTTTTAGCATATTAGAAAGGATCGCTTCTGGACTCTTTTCATTGTTATTTTCTCATACTTTCTTCTTAATTGAAATAAATCCGTTACTCAGGTCCGTTATATTGGTCTTGTTATAATGGTATGTAGATTTAATAGTATAAAAATAAGCTCAATTTAATTTACGCTTTAATCTGTATACTCGTATTTTATAAAATGCCCAGAGTCAAGCTCATCTATGTCAGTACGCTGATGTAAATTCCTTGATCCAAAATTGAGTAAAAAATCCTATTTGAAAAATCGTCTTACCGGCTCACCAGTTGAACTGTTAATGCGAACGTTAGCTTCTCTGTCAATCTTTTCCAGATTCAGTGACCGGCAAGGATTTAACGTATATTTACTGTTTCATCTTTCAGTCATAACACCATTATACCTATACGAAAAATCATGTAACTGGCCAAAGCCATTGCATGTGCTGTCCAGTGATCGATGCGGGTTTGGTGGTCGTGATCACACTTCAACATCTGTGGCGACTTAGCAGGCGTTCCTAGATACTCTGTTTCCAGATGCTCCGGAGGGTGAAGCAGAGGTCGGCGTTAGAACGGTAGCTACGCGCTTCCCTGGCGTACGGGCTGTGGATCCCGTAGATATAGACCGAGTGGTTTCTCGAATAGCACTGAAAAAGGCACCGGGGATTGACTAACTTGACCCGGATATACTCCACCATTTGCTACCTGTCATAAGAGAGCCGCTTGACAGGCTGTTCATGGAGTGCCTTAGCTGGGGCTGCTTCCCGACTTGTTGGAAAGTGGCTTTGATGAGGGGTGCTCTTAAAACCAGAAAGGAGCCTAGTGAGGTCGGCAGTTATCGGCCCATCAGCCTCTTTCCGGTAATCGGCAAGTTGCTTGAAAGGCTGGTTGTGGAACGGCTCCGGAAAGCATTGAGATGAACTGTTTTTTAAATCGAGGCCAGTATGGCTTCACGAAAGGGATTGGCACCGAGGATTGCATCTTAAATGCTCTTGCCGAAGTGGAAAGCGCCGACTGTAAATATGTTTTGGCAATTTTATAGATATAGAGGCAGCATTTCCTTCCTTGTGTTTGAGTTCTGTCCTCTCTGAGTTGGAACGCCGCAATTTTCCCGTAACCCTGCAGGCCGTAGTACGTGACTACTTGTCTAATCGTACTACTCTGTTTATAGATGCGCACCTAGCTGTGGAAAAATCCTCACTAGGGGAAGCCGCAGGGTTCCAAGCATTTAATTCGTAATACTGATGAAATTATGTACGAATCTATTTATACGACGGCAATTAATCAAAGACCTGTAAAAAAATTTATTCCCCTCCAGCTTGAGTTCCCGCTCTACAAGTTTACAATCGACACGTAACAGTTTTCACAAGCGATTTGCTCTTACGATCTCATGAGTTATTCCAACACAACGTCTCCGGAACGGCTTCGACGATGGAGCCAAAGTTTGAAGAACGTGTCGCAGGTTGGTATACCTTAGTTGAGCGGAAATATGTTGGTACTGACTCTGTTAAAATGTGTCAACAGAAGAAATAAATCCACGTCTCTGTTTTCCTTTAAATATCATATGCTACGTAATAATATTCTATTGTTAATTCCTTAACAGTACCTGTAGATATAGTTATTTATTGATTAGCATCATAAAACTTCTTTCTATTTGGTTCAGTTATTTGCATATTTTGTCCGTAACCTTTTTAATTAAATTTCAAGAAATCTTAAAATTTTCAAGAGTCTTACACGTAACGGTGCAAATCTTACCAAGAGCTAGAAATGATATCACCTTTTGCATTCTACATGATTAAAATTGTTGTATTAACAGAGAAGCATTACGTCTAAAAAAAAAACTGCGTACTGAAACGGCACGATTTATTAAAGGTGGGATAAAAAGCTCACGAATTGACATTCAAAGATCCGTCAAAATCCTCATTTCTTTACTGAAGATTATTTTTAAAATAGATTTTTTTATGCATACATGGATAGTAATATTAGTTGGAAAACCGACTAAACAAAAATATTTTTAAAATATAGTTTGACTGATGAGACCGGCTAAAATTTCTTAGAGGACAAATTTTTCAATCTTATCGCGGATGACTTGAGCCGTTCCCAAAACTTGCACTGCTAGATTTCTTCTTTTAGGAATGTTTGAAGGACAAGACATATCAGAGTAGAAAACCAGAAACACGGGATGAGTTGTAGAAGAACATAAATATCGATGGCGGGGTTGGCATAGATTGAGAACGCTTTCAGCCGTTTAAAACAGGGAATGGATTAAATTGATAGAAAAATAATTACGCAAAAGGTCTTGTAGTATGCATCACATCTAGAGGAAGCGTCTTTGAGAATATAACTGTAAATGAGTTTTGGTTGAAGATATCAAATGTATTTAACAAATCGATAAGTAGGTATTACGTAAACGAAAATAAGCTTCTTCTTTATTCATTACACGTTTTTGTTCAATTATTAAATTAATTGTCCAAAGTAAAGGAGTTTTCTTTTTTTGCCAGAGAAATTGAAAACAGGCTCAAATATATTCTTTAAGTATTTATGCTTTGGCTAGATTTTTCGCAATAACTTCGTTTTTGAAAATTTATTTAGACAAACGCTGAATCGATTCCTTCACGAAAAAATCATTGATATTTTACCTTTCAAGAAATAATTTTTAGAACTGAAAATTACGAAGTTTTTAAAAATACCGTTTTAAATTACAGTTTATGGAAATTACATATTAAAAATTAAAATGGCCACATTTTCAACTATGAAAATGTAATATGTGTATGTAGTATAATGTAATATGTGTATTCCAAATAATATCTTGATTCGGGTCTCGAGTATGAATTTCTATTTAAAATTTCCCCCGAACAAGATGAGATATTTTTTTATACGAACTTTTATTTTCACTCCTTGTATCGGTTCCAAAGTTTGTTATTTCGTCCCAGAACCCTCTTTATACAGTTTTTTTTTTTATGACGTGTGATGATTACATATGTACGATAATACGATGATTCGGTGTATCCAACGGAATAAGGCATATTTTTTTATGATAAAGAAGTGTACAAAATCCAGTTAGAAAAATAAATACCAATAAACTCACATTGACAAATATTCCCTCACTACCTACCCAACCTTCATTTTAATTTTTTTTGCTACTCAACCCTAATATATCTACTTTCCTAAATTGTATTATTTTTGGTTAAACCGATTTTTAAAACAAAACAAATTAGGTGCCAACGTACATACTAAGAACATACGTACAACAAATAAAGTACATACGAACGTACAGCGTACATTCTCAAACATCCTTATTCAAAGAAACCTTAATTGGTAGTGCCTTATTTTTTTACCCTTTTTTTTATTGGGTTCATCAGTTTTTATCCCTCCCCCCGGAGCCGGACCCGCAACCAAGCACAAACACAGCTCCAGGGGGTGCCAGTGCCTTAAACTGCCTAGTCGAGAACTAACGTTCCCCAGACAGCCGGGACTCGGTCTTTAATTAGTCGCCATGCCTCTAATGAGGAAAGCTCGAAGAGATTCCCCACCAGGACTCCGGTCTTGACGTCACGCCTCAAATGAGTAACCCCAAAAGGATCCTCCACCGGGACAATAGCATTACTTCGTCCCCCCCTCATTGAAGTCCACTAAGTTCCGATCGGATTTCCTGTCCAATCACCGGCAGCGGGACACCTAAGCGGCCCACCCTCCTGGACAAGGTTGTCCCAGCCCAGGTCTTCCCCAAAACACAGAAAAAGCACCTCATTATTTGGTCTTGGCCCTGCAGCCGCATCCCCCGAGAATTACAAAGGGTACATTTGGCCTCCGTTGCGCAATCCTTACGTAGATACCCTGCAATCCCACAGTTGAAACAGTCTCCTCGCCTATCGAGATCGCTGCAGGAAATTTTTTAAGCTATCGAAAACACGAAATTCTGGAGATCAGTTTTTATTCACGTTAACATTTTCCCTTGTTACATATCATAACAGCTGAAAAAAAAAAATCAATCCATATTTAATTGTAAATCGCTGTGTATTGAATGTAAACAAACTTACAGCAATAAAAAACTGATAAAAAGGAAATTAGTGATATCTTATTAATTAGTAACTTATGTAACATATTACGACGCCAACAAAAAAATAGTTATGTATACTATTTTGGTGGTTATTATTTTATAGGGAGAAAACTTCAATATTGAATTTTTTTTACAATGGAAAGTTTTTATTCAATTGTTGAAGAAGCAGACAGGAACGTGATAAATCCATGAGGCATCTTAATTCAATTTCAAAGAGGAGAGTTATTATTTGTTATGCCATTATTTCTACGTTATAACGGTAACTTAGTATTATGTTAAAAAAATAAATAAAGAAAAATATTTTTATTAATATCATAGATTACTCTTCTACGAAAAATAGAGCGGATAGTAGATGTACAGTTTTTATTTTCATTTTTTTCGAAATTATTCATCTATTATGCATTGCAAAATATGTATATAGATGTATACATTTTTCCAGATTCTTTTCTTTTTTTTTACTTCATACTTATACTTCATAAAAAGCAACTATAACTCATTTTAATGTATGCTGGTAACTCCTTACCGTTACTTATTTTTTGTGTAATCGTATCTAACGGAAAAATCTCGACAACTGATCCTTAAATAAGTCACTAATTCGAATCACGAAGAGAAAAAGGATCATGAAACTTAACTATATAAACAACACGTATGATTTATCGTCGTAACAATCGATAGTTGTTTAAAAAAAAAAATTGCCGAAGCGAATTTTCATGTACACATAATATACAGTTATATGTATAATACAGTTATATGTATAATATTTAGTCGGTTTTAAAACAAACAAACAAAAAAATATTCGGTTTTTTATTGAAAAAGAGCTGTACTCAAATTAGATTATATAGAGCGAAAATCCTCAGCTCTAGCTACTGTAGATCAGTTAATCACTCTTCACCACTACATGTCGTAGGTATAGTAATTTATCGGGTTTACTTTTGTCTGGCTTATTG
Source organism: Lycorma delicatula (assembly GCF_047948215.1). NCBI lineage: Eukaryota > Metazoa > Arthropoda > Insecta > Hemiptera > Fulgoridae > Lycorma > Lycorma delicatula. The sequence continues at coordinate 342,231,725 of NC_134455.1, forward strand.
TAATTGTCCCATAATGAATAATTGTGAGCTTTAGGGGAATTGATTGTTCTAATTATTAAATTTTAGTGTTATATTTCACCACTCCTATCTAAGCTTTATGCAACGAATAGTATTGGTGAGCTCAAACCAAACTTTAAACTGTAATGTTTAATTAAACTTACGTGAAGTAATATTTTTAATTATTTACTAGCTGCAGGGCGTGCCTATGGCACGTCTCCGCAGTTAGGTTGGGTTGCCCTGGTGGACGGTGTCTCGGAATGCTATTATTAGGTGTCCAAAATTGTACCAGGTTCGAATCCTGATCAGGCATGGCATTTTCACACATGCTACGAATCATTCATCTCATCCTCTGAAACAATACCTAACGGTAGTCCCGGAGGTTAATAAAAAAATTAATTTATCCATATGCAAATTACAAAACTGATTGATCCATTTGCAAATCCACTCACTACGAGAGCTGGAAGCTTAAATATAAAGTAAATTAATTAATTTATTATTTATGTATTATATTCAATTTAAGGAACAGATTATCGTAATACGAAACAAACCTTCCGACAAAATATCAATGGATTCTAAATAGATAATCGATATTATTTTCAGTATCGATATATTTTTATCGAAAATAGTTGTATTTTAAGATCTGCTAGACCCATCGGGTTGGTCTAGTGATGAACTCGTCGTCGCAAATCAGCTGATTTCGAAGTCGAGAGTTCTAAGGTACAAATCCTACTTTTATACGGATTTGAATACTACATCATGGATACCGGTGTTCTTTGGTGGTTGGGTTTCAATTAACCGCACACCTCAGGAATGATCGACCTGAGACTTTACAAGACTACACTTCATTTACACTCTTACACATCATTCATCCTCTGAAGTAATACCTTTCGGTGGTTCCGGAGGCTAAACAAAAAAGAAAAGATCTGCTACGATATTGAATGTATGAATTACGGTAGTAAAATTTATTAATTTATTTTATAATTATTATTACTGTTGTTATTTATTGTTTATAAACATTTAAGAAAAAAAATCATGATTTTTGGACGGACAGTATGTTCGATCATGTAAGCATGTTCTCAGCAAAGGGGGACGGACAAACAGATAGACACACATACAAATCCCCTTTAGTAGGGTAGGATAACAAATAGAAATATTTTTCAAGTATATTTTTTAATAATAATGTAATTTTTTCGCATAAAAAACTGCGGATTTTATTTCACTTAATATATTTACGTATAACAGAAAATAATCAACAGTTTTTGTTTTTCTGTTTTAATGTTGCTTCGACTTAAATACTGATGAAGTGACTAAAAAATAATTTATGGAAATCTTGAATCTAAAAATAAAAAAAATTACTGGCGAAAAATTATTACAAAAGTTCTACTCATGGACTGATTTCCTTTCGTAATAACTGTTCTTAAAACCGGTTTCAAGAAGCAATTTATTCGCCTGTAGACCTCTATTTTTACAAGAAATGGGATCGATCATGATGAGTATTTTATCTCTTCATTTTCTTTGTAATAGGAATAATGTAATGTATGTTTTTTTTTTTAATTATGATGAGCTCTTGATTTAGTTTCTCTTACTGCAAAGCAATATTTTTTGCATGTTGTACACCTTGTAAATTAAAACTATAAAACATAGAAACGTGCAATTTTTAAGAAAAATCGCATGTGTAAAAAATCCATTCAAAAATGAATTAATACAAAATAATTTTATATTAATTACTCAAAAAACATGATGTCGTACAAACTACAATTTTATATGTGGCAGTGGTTTCCAAACATTTCCGAGTCGCGGTGCCCTTTTTCATTTCTTTGGCGCCCTTTTTCAATTCTTTGGTTTTTCTATGGCGCCCTACCATAAATAAAATTATGACTACTCGTAAGTAAGAGATAAAAATAAATAAAACGTGTATCTTCATTATTTTTTTACTTTATTACTCAGAATTTTATCTCTCGTAATTTTCACGATATTCAAGTAAAACAGAACAATTTGGTGTCGAAAAACACGGTTTTTTTGGTTTGAAGTACAATAACTTTGTTAGATGGGTAATAAATCCGTAAATTTTATTACCAAATTTTTAGAGAATTTAATTCTGAAAAAATATAATAAAGTCTATGAAAAAAAATTCAACTTTTATTATTAAGAACAATACTTAACAGAAAAACGCTATGAATTTGTTAAAATTAAAACATCTGTTTTTAGTACAATAAATTTAGACCTTTAAAAATTGGGTAACATGCTAATACTGCCATAAAATTGCAATTCGTGTTAACAATGCACATTAGGCGGTTAAGTTTTTTTGACATAATTTTGATTGTGTTTAATTATTTTTGAGAATTATGGAGTGTTTTTGTGTTTGTTGTATTCTAAACTGTACCTACATTTTTCCAATTGAACCTGAATTAAAAAGAGTGAAATTCCGGTTCAAATTCATTGTTTTGAAAAATACCGCGTCTCTTCACTCGTGCAGAATATGTTGATATGATGTCTGTGTACGGCTTTTGCGATGAAGTGCTCCAGCTGCGGAGGAAAAATATAAAAGGTATCCTGGAGAAAATTTCCAAACCGTAAAGATTTTTTTAGAATTTTTAAAAATTTTGGTGAGAATGGTACACTTCCCAGTGTTCATGTTTCAGCTGCACGTTAACAGGTTAACAATGGTGATGAAAGGGAAAGCAATTCTTTAGATGGTACTGCTTAGACATACAACGAGCACCGAAGAATTTTTATACACTATTCAACATTCCACAGAGAACAATATGGAGGACATTTAAATGCTCACGGACTGCGTACTTATCATGATCAAAAAGTTCAGTACTGTTTAGCTCATTACTATGCTAAACGAATGTAATCTTGTCAATGGCTTAACAATAATTAACACTTAATTCCGTTCATACTATTTTTGGAAGAAAAAATAGTATTAAGAGGCTATTTTTACCTGCAGTGGCATAAACAACACCGAATTCATTTCCATGGTCTGAAGAAAACCCACATATTTTTTAGTTGAATCAAATTTTCAGCAACGATTTTTGGTGAATCTTTGGTAAATTATCTGAAATTTTTAAACACTGAATTTCTTACAGTATTTGAAAATGTATCATTGGCGAAACAAATTGAAATGTTCTATCAACTCGCCAACACATTTCACGGATGAGAATTGTCTTACTTCATTTTACGAATGAAGTAATTTGTAGATGAAAAATTTATTGGTTAGTGGATTAGACGTAGAAGGCCGGTAAATTACCGGACTTTACTTCCTTAGAATATTGTTTGTGGGGATGGATTAAATATGAGATATAAAAGCAAAACGTAGTTACACGTGATGAACTGATCAAGGAACGCGATCAGTGATGAGGGCGGTTGACGCCAACCTAATGTCGTTACATTAGGTTGGCGACAGAAAATGTAAAAGTGCATCGATGTCGGTGATGACATTTTCAAACATTACTGTAAATTACTACAGTATAAACTACAGAGTATTTTTTTATCGAAATTCTAAATTTATTGTACTAAAAAAAAAAAGCTGTTCTTAATTTTTACAAATTCATTACATTTTTCCGTTAAGTTTTGTTCTGAGTTTTAACAACAAAAATTGAATTTTTTCTTTTCATAGATTTGCATCAATTTTCTCAGAATTAAATACTGTAAAAGTTTCGATTAAAATTTACGGATTTATTACTCATTTAACAAATTTATTATACTTTAAACCTAAAAAAACGTTTTTTTCTTCAACGATTTTTTCTGTTTTACGTTAGATATCATGAAAACTACGGGAAATACAATTGTGGGATGTTTCATTCGATTTGTCAGATCAAAAAATATAAGATACTATCAAATTTATCCCTTACATAACGCCTTAAAAATTTCAGTATTACCTCATTCCACCGGAGAAATTTTTCGGTAGCCGTAACTCGATAACAAAGCGTTTTCGAACATATACTTGTATAAACGTTTTCCTTATTTCAAGCTTTAGAATAAGTTCCCAAATTATTTCCCTTCCCTTCTGAAAATTGTTCTGTTTACAATCGTATCACTTTTCTGATCCGGTTTATGTGTTTTGTTTTTTATTAAAGTTGAACTTCTCAAATTTGTGTTTAATTTTAATAGACATTATTTACATCATTTTTTGTCAAAAATAAATTCTCTACAAATTTAATTAGAGATTTTTATTTATTTATCGGTAAATTAACTGTTACTTTATTCCAAACCTAAAAAAGTGTATTTTCCGACGAAATATTTTCGTGTTTTACCCTGTTTTTCTTAAAACCTAAGTGAAATAGAAATCTGGGACTACTTTTATTCACTTTCCTAGATCAAAATCCGTAAGGAAGTACCTGAATCCCTCGATTTGTACTTGAATCTTAGTACGGTGTAATTTTACAGAGGGAGAAGAAAACAGGGCTGAATGTTTTGAGAGCGAAACTCACGAACCGTTTTTTGACTATGTTTATATGAACCTTTTTTTTTTTTTTGACTATAGAATCATCTCTCGAGAGATTGATATGGAATTTCGGATCACCTGTATGGTTGAATACATGAATTCTGTAAACACGATATTTTTTTCACTCGGAGAAATCTGAAGCAAATAAGAACAAGATATTTGATGTTGTGTACCATTTCTATCGTAATTGTGATCAAATTGGTGGACATTAAGCACTTCAAAGCGGTGAACTGTCGCTTATCTGAGAGGGAACGAACTCTTTGCAAACGTTAGTTGCACTTGCGTAAGACAATTTAAATAACTTTCCTAAAACTTTACATTAGTTAACATTGAAATTATATTTATCTTGACAATGCATGATAAAATTCTTAATATTATTTGGTTGTACACTACAAAAAAAGATAAAAATTCAAGTGACATTTATAAAATACATTGAAGATTGATGCGAATGCACTGCACTGCTTGAGTTCAAAGTTGATATAGGGAGAGTTTATATCTTATTCTTTAAAAAGAACAATCATCTTGTCTCGGAAAAAATGTTGAAACGGGAAAAAGGTTAAACGCCATCCTTTTTCGTCATTACGGTCGACCGATCGAGCCTTAGCCGAATCAATTAAATTTCAACGACTTTTTAGTTCTCTCTCTCTATACTATTTGTCATTTTGGATTGTAATTCCGATATTTTCTGCAATGGAAAACCGAAGGTGTAATATAGCTTCATGTACGCTAACACATCGACGTAACTATCACAAGCGACGTAGTTACTTTTTGGTCCGACTGAATAAAACTACACCATATTATCTTGTAGAATTCTAGATTTTCGAAGACTCTACCATTTAGCAAAACAGAAGTTGCCGTATCAGTTAACTTCCTAAAGCAAAAAAAAAAATTCTTAATTTGGCAAAACCGTACATGACAAATGATAAGAAAATTAACATTTAAATATTGCAGTATTTTGGGTAGGCAGCGTTTTTTTTTTCATTACGTAAAAGGGTCAAATCTGAATTTAAATTTTAGTTTTGGGGTGGTGGGGGCGCCCCCACTCGATCGCCATCTTGAAAATAAGGGTTTAATCAATTTTTTGTTTATTTTGAAAACTATAATTATGTTTTCTTCTCTCGCTTTACACTATCTTCTCTGGTTGGACGATTGCTAAGTTTGTTGTCGATGATACGATCAACCGTATTTGCTAGTACTGTAGCCAGTTCCGCAATCACGTCCTTTGCATTGAAAGAAGATGCAGGAGATGACACAGCTTCCGCATGTGATATTGTCTTCGGCGATCTATTTTTAACAATTTTCTTCGCTTCAACGTAGCTAACCTTTTGATTGGTCTTCGCTTCAACGTAGCTAACCTTTTGATTGGTCTTAATCTCTTTGATTGCTACCTCTTCTTTATATACTGGACAATTTCTAGATAATTCCGCTGAAAATTGATGCACACAGGTGGATCCCTGCATGGATCATGATGAAGCGGTTCACCACAAACACAGATCTGTTTCCTAGTGCAATGTGCAGCTGTGTGTCCATATTGCTGACATCCAAAGCATCGCAACCAAAGGGACGGACGTCTGGCCTGTGAAAGCCGTCCTTAATCTTATCTGGGCACTTTGGCCTGTTGAAAGTCAAAACGTGCGACCCGAAGGGTTGTACTTCTCCACCGCGCCGGGTGTTTAATTAACGACAAGCTACAACTCCCTGTGCACTGAGTTCCTCGACGATCTCCTTTTCGGTACAATTCAGCAAGTCCCTGCACACAACTACACCCTTCGACTTATTTAGGGTTCCGTATGGTGATACTTCAACGCCTAATAGTCCAATCTTCTTCTTAGAATATCTAGATATTCTAGGGATATCTAGATATTCTAGGAATATCAACTCACACCTCTGTGACTATTGGTACGAAATGAAAAGTGGAGGAGGATATAGAACTGTAAAGGAAGAAAAAAGCTGATAACACAGTCGTAGGAATTTCCCGTCACGCGGCTTTTTTCTTATGCAAGAATTACACACAACTTAATTTAAAATATTTATCATTTTATTTAAATATATTTTTTTATTTATTTAATTCAATGATTCTAACTAAAGCGCACGCGCATGCCGTATTTCATTCGCTCGAGTATGGTGGTACTAGCGGCCCCACTTAAAATACTTTTTTACACTTTAAATGTTATTAATTTTTTTTCCCCCCCTACATCCCTGGGCCGGACATCCAATTAAGTATACTCGGCCCAGAGACGTGTCTTTTGACTCTATGGTCTTCCCGCCCACCGGTTTTACACCCGGCACGGCAGGTCAACCGCCCCGGTACTAGATCTTTTCTTGCCTGCCTCTAATTCCCGCCGACGAGGGCAAAGCCCGGCTATGCCGTTCCCCACCACCGCCGACAGAAACCGGGTCTCGGTCTTTATGCCATTTGCCTCGAACCGGTGCGACCAGGACAATGAGCGCGCGCACCCCCAAAACCAGCCACGCCGGCCGGGTCTAGGTCATTTAATTTTATCCCCGCGAAATCTCCCTGGAGTCCCCGTCCCCTCACCGAAACCTGCACGCCAGGGCATACAGGCTCTCGGAGACGGGGCTTTCCACCTATTCCTATTTACGATTGAACCTAACGATTCCTTCGTCGCGCCTCCTCTTCCTTAGTGCGAAGAACCGTACCGGCGAAATTGTTAAAAACGTTCCGGTTCTGCTCCCTCCTTAGCGACCACTGTACTATGTTATTCGCGTTCAGGTTATTGACTGCTGTGAATTGTCTGTATTGTGCCCATCTTCGGCATTCGAACATCGTCTGCTCTGCGTCGTCCACCTCCTGGCAGTAGTCGCAGTTGGGTGTGTCTCTCTTGCCGAATCTTTTTAAATAGTAACCAAAACATCCATGACCCGACATCATCTGTGTTATGTAAAAGTTCACCTCGCCATGTTGGCGATCCATCCATGCGTCCAAATCACTTATTAACCTTCTGGTCCAGGCCGCAGCGTTAGTCTCTGCCCATACTTCCTTCCACCACTGTCGGGTCATCGCCTCGGTCTCAGCTCTACTACACCCTTCCGCTCTCGCTTTGCTGCTCTTGATCTGAAGTTCTATCGGCGGGACCGACGCAAGCACACATATAGCTTCATATGACAGAGTACGATACCCTGCCACCACTCCCAACAATGCCGTTCTGTGCATTCTTCGCAGTTTATCCTTGTTTCTTTGTATCCTGATTGCATCAGCCCAAACCGGCGCCGCGTATAACGCCGCAGACACCGCCGCCGACGCAATCAGTTTCCGTTTGGAGGCCCCCGGTACTGTGTGTTCCACGAATAATCTCCTGATGGCTTTTATGGTGAGCCCTACTTTTTTGCACACATTTTCTATATGCCCACCAAACTTGAGACTTTTATCTATTGTCACCCCTAGGTATTTTGTATCCTTGACCTCAGTTATAACCTCTCCACGGATCATGACCCGAACGCCGCGCAGTCTTCTCCTACCCGTGAAGAGGATACACTTGCTTTTTGCCGGGGACACCTCCATATTGTTATTTATTAGCCAGTTGTCTATGAGTTGGAGGGAGCGATTTGCTTTATCCTCTGCATCACCAATTTCCTTATCTTCCACCAATAGTGCAATGTCGTCAGCGTAAGTGACTACGCTGACTCCTTCCGGATAAGGAAACGGGAGCACCCGGTCGTAAAAGATGTTCCATAGCAAGGGGCCTAACACAGACCCCTGCGGAACTCCACCGAAGACCGGAAATCTCACCACCCCCTCCAAAGTACGAACCTCCGTCCATCTATCAGACAGGTAGCAGTCAACCTGGTTTAGCAAGTGGTCACTAACATTCATTTCTCTGAGCGCCGCTACAATGGCCGTCCACGGTACCGAGCCAAACGCATTTTTGATATCTAACTGGACCATCAATGGGATCCTTCTGGTCCTCCAAGTACCGTTCCGTACCTCCGCCGCCCAGCTAACCACCCTGTTTATCGTATCCAGTGTCGAACGGTCATTACGGAATCCATATTGCTCCAAATGTAGGCTTCCGTTTAGGTCCAGCTCCTCTTGGATCCTGGTAGCAAGAAGTCTCTCAGCAGCCTTACCCATATTATTTATGAGGCTGATAGGACGGTACTCGCAAACGCCTGGGTTTGTATTCGGTTTGGGAAGAAAACCCGTTCTGGCCTACTTCCAGCATTGAGGGAAAGTGCGGTGTTGCAGCCCATAACTCAAAATGTCCGTCATCTCCCACGGTACTATTCTAGCCAGACCTTTAATGACCGCTGCCGGAACTCCATCTGGGCCCGGACTCTTCTTGTTATTTAACTTGTTAATTGCGGCAATCACCTCATCCTGTGCGAACCTGCCACGTTCGCACAAGACTGCCTTCCGTCTTATCTCCTCCTCCCGTGGGAAAAGTACGGACATCTGGCGCGCCACTTCGTCCTCATTCAGCGCAGGCACTCGCCTCCCCAATCGCTTCATTACTATTTGGAAGGCTCGCCCTCATAGGTCAGCATCGAGCTCACCACACATTTCCCTCCACTTAGATCTCTTGGCGTTCTTAATCAGGTAGTTCAACGTTTTCCGAGCCGTCCTATAGGCCTCCATAGTTTGTTCAATCTGAGCCTCAGATCCCTGTCTAGTTCGTAATCTTTGGGCCGTTCGTTTATTTCGCTGAAGTATGATTCTTTGTTCGGCGATCTCCTGGTTCCACCAGTACACAGGGTGGTATCTATGCTCCGTTTCCGGTATGCTGGAAATTTCGTTTGAGATTATTTCTTGGAGGACCTCCGGATCCAACCTTCTGCCGTCGGTGATTTTGCGTGCCGCTCTCTCCCCAATTATGTTCACCTGTCTACTAGTGAGTCTTCTTGCCGGGTTCCGTACAGCAGGGGTCGCCGAACAGACGTGTATTATCAAGGAGACCGCAAGGTGATCACTCCCGGTCTCCTATGTTATTAATTTATTTAGTTCTACCGCTCACCTGTGATGTCACAACACACCACACGACTACAACAGCTGTACGTTAGTGCTACACTATCGCCCCTTGTGGTGAGAAGGGGTACTATCAAGGCAGTATTTAGCCGTTAGTTTATTTAAATAATTTTTTTGGGGGGAAGGTGCGATTTTACAAAAGTTTTATTGCAAATATTATTATTATTTAATTGTTAAAAAATGTGCTTAAAAAAAATTAGACCTTTAGTAGGCAAAATCTCGAGATACTGAAGGTAATCTTGCTGTACAGCCTCACTTCCTTGACCTTTTAAGTTAAAAATTTAATGACATCAATGCCCCATACATAGAAGTAATCTGACCAAGTTTGGTCAAAATCGTTCCAGTAGTTCTACATAAGGAGTGCAAGACCGAACACACTCACGTACATACGAACATCTGGAAAATTTCTATCCGGTTTTTTGGATTCCTTAGGTGTAAAAACGTCAAGATCCGGTGAAAACCTCATATGCCAAAATTGGACCGATTACAATACTTTCTAAAGCAATGGCTCTGTTATAGCGTCAGACAGGAAAGTAAAAGACAGAATGCGTGATATTTTAAGAGCGAAAATTTAAAACGCAATTCGTTAAGTTAGGAAGATTACTCCAAAATAAAAAGAAATTAAAAAACAAAAAGAAAATTATGAAGAAACATATCGAGTAACCTAAGTCAAAAAAATAAACGATTTCATTCAGCGTTAATAATATAACAATGTATTGGGTAATATTTGGTTGATCGTTTTTAGAGAATTTTTTTCAAATAACAATTTTACAAGTGAGACACATCTATTTAAAAAATAGTAATATAATAAAACAACGCCTGCATGAACATTTAAACTGGGAAGTACATTTTGTACGAATGAATTATTATATGTATTTCCTTATGATGTTATTAATATGCATTAATACAGATGAAATTCAGAAGAAAATTAAGTTTAGTTTGTACCAACGAGACGTTATAATTCAAAATGAAAAAAATAAGCGTAATAATATTTTTAGTAATAAAATCTAGCTATAATCAGATCGTTGATGTTCGAGTACTATCGGTAGAATTCGTGGCTTGGAGCTGCAGAAATGAGCGGGAGGTAGAGATAAGTTTTAATACAGCAGGTATGCGAAGAAATGTTAGTAAACGAGCGACCGTGCAGTAACGTGTTGTTTCGTTTGGCCAACATACTGGTTCCATCTGTTGCGTGATTTTTGTGTTGTGTTAATTTATTGGTTTCATCAATATATGATCTGTGATGACTTTAATATAACACAAGGAAGGAGTAGAATTATTAAATATGAAGGTAAAATACAGTTTACATTTTTTTTTAAATATTCCTTTATTTGGTTTGTTCATTGTTCTAAGAAACTGAAAACTAACCTTTCACTTTTATCATTGTTACCTGCAGGATCGGGGTGACTGACAGTAGTCGTAACACGTTGAGTTCCTGTTGATTTTTGGCAATCACAATTTTTTCTTGTCACAATTCATCACCCATGAAACTAATTCGACTAATATATTTCTTTTCTTTATTCAACTAATGTACGTTGATGAAAATTTTGGCCACAATAAAACTTATTCCTCTACAGTACTTCTGCGTAACTTTAAAGATAATCCGACTTAATTAATTTGCTTGATGAAATGTATTATTATGAGTAGACATATTTACTGCAGATACTAGTTTCAGTAGATCGCAGTTTGAAAACTTAAAGTAATTTAGGTTTTAGGTTTAGGAGACTAAACAGAAAAAGATAGAGGTTTAAGGTTTGCATTTTTAAGAAGAGGGAGTGATTATGTGTAAGCTATAATCCACGGGAAATAACATTAAAAGGGAGTTTAACTAGATATGATTTTTTTTTTTTAATTGGTTGGATTTGGCTTATTAGATTTGCTGATTTGGCCAAACTAAATTAATTATAAGTAATTTCCGGTCCATTATTCGGCAAAATTCTGTAGAGAGTTTGTATTGTCATATATTTTATCATTCAAGTTTTATATAGACATTTTTGGAGTAAAATATTTTCTCCGTTGAAAAACATATAATTTTCTGTTTTAAAAGAATAGATGTTAAAAAGGTTTACGACGGTATGTTGTATTCAGGTTTCTTCAAACCGTGGAAATTGAGCTGTTGAAAGTTACGTAAATTTCAAATTTATTTATATTTTAAAAATTGGTTTTAAAAATATTTTTATATAAATTAATTAAAGATATGAATAGCTTCCGTCATGAAATAGAAAAATCTATTCAAAATATTATATTAATTTAAAATTAATCGATTAATTTATTAAGTGAGATTTATTGGAAAAAATATATAAAAAACAACTCATTAAATTTTTATATGAAATATGATGTGGTTTCTAAGAATCTATAATCCAGCACTGTAAGCCCTGAAATCCGGTTTAATTTTTCTGTTACTGCTACCAGACGGCATGATTCATTCTACAACCTTCTGGAACGGCCGTTTTGTGATTTCAAAACCGACAGGATTGGTTTTGCAGCCACACAAAAACGATCTGTCGTTACTGGTTACGAATCATTCATTATTTTTCTTATTTTTTAAAATAAAAATTGGCCTCCTTTTTGCAAACAAAAAAAAAACAGTAATTATTAATTTAACTGTAGTTGTATAATGAGTATAGACTAATTTAATACATTTATAAAAATAATCGTAATAATAGACGATAGTTTTTGTAATAAGTATGAAATTACCCATGAAGTAAGATATTACGGTATTCCAGTTAAATATGTTATTTTTTTATTAATAAGTCAAAATCAAACTTCTTTAAAGCAAAGCTCTAAGTAATTTTTAAGAAATGTCGAATTTTTTCCGAAGATTTCCAAAATTTTATTAATTTTTCTTGATATTTAGTTCTATCTCCGAATACTGTTTAAAAAGTGCCTGATAGCTAATAAATAGAATGATTTTAGTTACTGGAAGTATTCTGTCTCAAGTTAAAAAAAAAAAGGCTTTTACAACAAAATTATGAAATAAATAATTTTAAAGTGAATCCTCGTCCGTTAGTCGACCAACCTCGTCCTTCTTTGGTTCTTTCTCGAGGTCAGTGACCACAAGTATTTTCATAACAAAAACTATTCAAGTTCTGTATAATAAAATGCTGAAACAAAGTCGAACTATACAAGAAGTTTGAATGTAACGTTCACACTAAACCGGTAAGTAATAATAAATGTTGTAACTTTATACTGCACCGTCTCTTCAGCTGTCGTCCCGATCTTTTTTAAGAATTCTTTAAAAAGTTAAAACAAGAGCATTTTTTTAAAATTCAAATGTTACATATTATAAAATGTTGTATAATTAATTATATAATACTTATATTTAATTAAATCTTTTTTTAATCTGGTTCACTGTGATTACAAAATTTGAGATAGGAAACATTTTACTGCTTCTTCTAAGTTCTTTTTGAGACGTTCTTCTAATCAAATATCGCATTTTAAAGTAAGATTTTTAGAAAAGGAAGTGGACAGACTAAAACTTTTAAAAAGTAACAGCTATAAGAGTGGATAAATACTAAACAAAATTAAGTAGACGTAATTAAAATTGCGCGGTGTAACATGTTTGCCGACTTAGTTTGGTAATCTCGTTTATACGGTAGAGGAGAGGGTTCAAATGAGAATTGTATCAAGTGTTACAACAGACTGAACTGGAAATATCGCATTATAAATTGCAAACTGAAATTTTCAAGTTCTTCTTATAATTTTTTTGTTTTTTTTTATTTAAGTGCTTTATAATATTTTAAGTAATTTTATGTGCTTTATAATATATTGGTTTCAGTGATATTTTCAAAGAAAGTAATAAGTACGGTATATAAAAGTAATTATGCTCCAAAAAATTAGGTAATCTAGAACCTTCATTCTTACTCTATTGTGTGAGTGAATGATGAAGGGGGTGTGCATTTCTCAATTCCAATAAATGCTGTGTATTTCTGAGATAATTTAACAACTTTTGTAGAATAATTTTTAACTTATTTTATTTATTTTTATTACTTTTTTTTTTGAAAGGATTGTATTAAAACAAAAATAGCAAAATTACTGTACTTAAGCGTAAAACTGAAGGCCAAAACAAGGGGTAAAACAATTTCTGGCTCAAAAAAAAAACAGATCTGGTGTCATCTTTTCATTTAGTTAACGTTGATTATATTAAGCAATATTATAATATTATATTTTAAGATAAAAAATTGTATAAATATTTTTTTTTTTATAAATATTTAATTTCAAAAAAACAAATCGGCTTATCATTGAAAATATTTTAAAACTATTTGTGTAGATACATACAATAGATTTAAATTAAAATTGTTTGTGTTTGCTAAAAGTTAATAAAAATTTAGTTCTTTTCCGTTCAGAATTAAACGAATTTTATCAAAAACGACCTTTTTTGAGAAATTCAGCTTTGAAATTTTTCAACAAAGTGATCGCGCTGTCATGCACAAGTAGTTGTTTTGGATGTTTCTTATTATCTGAGTCGACCAAACCACAATCTGGATACCGACTTGTGAATTACACATAAAAATTGGTTTAAATTTACAAATTTGCAATCAGCACCAAGCTTTGGTGCACCTAATTACTTTACGAAGAGTGTGCTCTATTTTCTTTCATCAGTATTTGGTTCCAGACATTCAGAACCGTATCTCATTACTTGGCTGTACTGTCTGTGTCATCATTCATCTGACTGTCAGTTGGTGTCAAGCCGACTTAACATAACTTAGTACAATAGGTGTTTAAACCCGAATCAGTGAACATTTGCATTATTTCAATAAGCCCATTGAATTTTTTTTGTTTTTGAAATAAGAAATTCTAAAATGTTTGCGGCTAAAGCTCAATGAAAATTTTCAACATCCAGTGCGATAATAAATTAAAGAGAGATAGCGCATTAATGTAATAGCGCACTGAGGCATTTATTAGAATTGATCTACGAAATCAAATATTATCACAAGCTTTATTTTAAAAGCACATCTTATCTGGATTTCACAGTAATATTTAAATTTGCAAAATAGAAAAGGATTTTACGCGTATTACTATCGGCCAACACTTTTTTCAAAATAGATTCATGCAACCACAGTAAGAAAAACCAGTAGATTTTGCTCATTCTTAACGTAACAATCACGGCTAATAAATATTTAAGAAAACTTTAAAATTTATATGTACATTAATTGCTATTACTTTTCAATTTAATTTTAAGAACTGATCCGATATTTTTGAAAGGAAAGCACTAGGGATTCCGTTACTTTTTCCCAGCTGGGAATTCTTCGCATCGACTTCGGTTTGTTTTTAAGTTTTTGGTTTCATATTCTGCTAACAAAAAATGTGTAATAAATATTTTTATGAGAATAAAAATGACGATTTTATGTTGACGGCCGTATCATATTTTTTTTTACATTTCACTGCTTCAGTAGATAGATTATGATATTAACATGAGTTAAGTTAGAATTATTGGGAATATTGAGTCAGATTTGGATTAGGAATAAAATTACATTAAAATAGAGGTGGATGGGTAATTTGTAATGTTAGCTTCTGAATATTGATAAAACCTGACATTAGAACACCGCGGACTGTAAATACATAATTTTTAAAAATAACCTTTTTAAAATCTGTTTTTGTTTCTGGATTTAATGGACTGCAATCCTCATGGGCACATCACAGCAGTCAACAGGTAAAAATCACCCTATTTTTAATCACGTACTTTTGTATTGTTGGAAGTAGATACATTTCACATGACTGTTTTTTGTTTAGTCCAGACATTACTTATTTAATAAAACTCCATTATTTCCATCTTTATGTGCGAATGATTTGTTTTAAGAATTTTATAAAAACAACTAGATCGGGTTATGTTGGTTTCAAGCTTTTTTGTTTTCTGCCACATGTTAAACAGCATGCTAGTTTAAAATATTTAAAATGTTAAACGATTGTTAAACTGAGTGCTGATACCTGTTTAATAATTTAAATGATTAGTTTATTTTTAGTTTGTTTAAATGTCTTTGTGCATTTAATTGTGAGGCTTTTTTTTCCTTAGCAGATGAAATTTTATTGAAGAAAACGTTGCTGGTTAATAAAATTCTCAATAAGATTTAAGATTTAATTATTTTTTTTTTTTTTTAACTGAGAAAAGAGATTATGTGATTTGAATACGTCGTATAAGCTCAAGAATCCGCATTGATTTTCATGAAATATGTGCCAAACTATTTACACCATTCGATTGGGAGACTATTGAAAACAAACATGATGATATGAAAAGATAAAAAATGGCGGATAGTGAGTGGAATTTAATTCAAATGGAAGATGTTAAAAATGTATTAAATACATAATAAAATCATAACTGAAAATTATTTTTAAAATATAAATCTCTTCTCTCTCTCTCTCTCTCTCGCTCTCTCTCTCTCTCTGTGTGTGTGTGTGTGTGTGTGTGTATGTTTTATATAGTGGAAAATGTTTAAGGCAAAATAAGGATGTTCACGAAATATTATTGGTTATATAACTTTTACAGTTAACACTAAAGGTTTTACCCGAAAATCCGGGTTAAAAGAATTTTTTTCTGACTTTCTGCCTCTTAGGTAAAACCACGTAGACATAAATTTTCAAACCTGAGAAATCCACTCTTCCGAGAGAGAGGAGGCGAGAAAATTTAATATTGTACATTACATGGTTCTGTAACTGCTATCTAAACGCTGTTTTACCCGAATTTCTTTCAAGAGAGAATTATTACATGATTCAATCTCCTCCCGAATGCAGTACCTGCATAAAATTCATTCTCATACACAATACATTTAGCTCTAATGAGGCCAAAAAAGAATATTTTTGTGTTTTCTTGAATTGAAACTTTACGAACAACATGGTGCCTCCTCACATCTGTATTGAGTCAGAATTCTTTTCGACTAAAGGAAACTAACAATTAAAAGAAAATGAAATCCAATCTACTGTTATTGCAATGTTTTATCGCGTGTAATAATTTCTTTGAGTGATTCATATATTCCGAACGAGTATACGATGTCGATAAAAACTACAGCTACACAGTATCGGATGTGATTAGACGACTTCGTAGTATATACATACTAAATAATTTATTTGTTACGTGTTCTTAAAAACAAATAATTTTTATGCCTTTATTTTATTACGTTAACTACTACTGTATTTAATGGTTAAGTTAATTATTTCAGTTAGTTAACGGTCAGTTTAACTTATATAGGCATTTCACTGTTTGTTTTTTTTTAAGCTCTAACATTTATCGATGATTTCCATCGTTTCGCGTTAAAATTTCCTCTGAAAAGTCTGATTAGCTAGTTTCAACATCACTTATGCTTATAATATTAAAGATTTCAACAAAATAATTTTATAGAAAAGCCATAAAATTATACAAAAAATAAATTTAAAAATTATTCAATAACGTAGTAAATAACAGAATTTATGAGTATTGAGAGTAACAAAGAATATAAATAAATCACATATAAAATAATATTATACATATTATAAATCACATATAAAATATTATTATATATATTTTATATATATAAATCAGAATATTTATAAATCGGTATATTGTAATCACTGGAGGTCGAATTGATATTAGAAAAATACATAGAAAAGTGAACGGATGTGTGTGTGTGTATATATATATATATATATATATATATATATAGTACCTGGTGTGAGTATTATGTATGATTTTTGTTGTGTTTTTCACTTAATAAATTGATTTTCTCGAAATTAATGTGATCATATATTTCAAATTTTTAAGCGTGATGGCTTTATGTTGGTGCGTAAAATTTACGTTACGGTAAATATCTTTGTATATGTGACTGTTACTACCAGATTCTGCAAATTTTAATTCTGATTGACCTTTTTTTAAATTATGTTACCAAGTGTTATTAACATTTAGTGTGTTAAATATTTTCACTAAAATAGTACATAAGTTATTTCATACTTTATACTTGCCTTCATTTTTATAAATCTTTTAATAACAAGTAAACATGAATTTGTCTGTTTAAATAAGGTATCAGCTGCTTCCTCAGGAACAGTAGTGAATATCGACATGAAAAAAAGATATTATCAAAAACTTCAAAGATAAGATTTAATTTTCGAATAAGCTACTCTATATCCAAAGCGATTAAGAGAACTCCATCATCGGAAATCAATAGTATTTTTATTTATTTGTAATTACTAACTTGTTAACTATTTTAATAAACTTTAACTGAGGTTTTTCCATAAACAATAGTTTTATATCATCATTATTTTTTTATTTAAATTTTTTTTTGTTATAAGTTGTTATAACAACTTTTTTATAAGTGATAAAAAAATTATCAAGATCAGATTTTATCTTTTGAAGTTCTCTGATTTTTTTTTTAGGGTATTTTTCTTTCTAATTTTTTAGAGAACTGTCTGTGACAGAGTATGCCTAAGTTATTTATGTTAAGACAAAAAATTTGAACGGATTTATTTCCCTTTATTGAAAATTGTAGCCGATTGATTTTTCACTAAATTTTATAAATATGTTTTATTTTTCAGTAAAAAACGGCTAGTTATAAAATCAGCGTAGGAAAAGGAGAGGTAATACATTTTTAATTGTAAATATTATTCCGCGTTTCTGTTATGAAGACTATGTTACTGTGAGCGACGAGAAATCAGAGTTATCATGCCATTACTAATAAGCAGCGTATATCATATTTATCATATATGTTCTCGTATTTATCGTTTTCGTTAGATTTGTTCAACAGTAGCATTGTCAAAGAAGATGTATTAAGTTTATATTATATATATAGAATATAAGTATACATATATTTTATATATATAATTATAATTACTATTATTATTATTATTATTACTATTATTATGTATCGTAACAGTTACTGATCTTTTAAATTCATGTGGAATTGTATTGTCACTGATTATAATATTAATCTAATTTTATTAATGATAAATTGAAATAATAAATTCGTTTGTTCGTCAATATATTCGTTTTATTAAAGTTAGATATTATTTGTTTCTACAAGTTTGTCGGTTGGAAAGTTTCCTGATTAAAAATTAAACCAGTAAAACTAGAAATTTAATTTACTATAATAGTACATAAATTATTTCATGCTTTATACTTCCGTCCATTTTTAAAAATCGATTAATAACAAGTAAATACGTTCTCGTTGAAGTCTCCTAAAATAATCCCATTTGAAACAATGTATTCTAAAATATAACAAATATAAAATTGCGTCAAATCATAAAATAAATAAAACGTTACATTTTAGTAGTAGTCTATATAAAAAGGAAATAAAAACTACTATTAGTTATATATATATATAAAATTTTAATTCGTGATGCGGATGTTGTCACAAATGGTAACGAACAGGATACAGAATAAAAGTAATATTAATTTTTAATGTTCCTCAACCGTCTTTTAGAAATTATTCCTGACATGTTCTAACACATTCTCACTGGTTTACGTTATTATTATTATCTTGTTTTTTAATCTCATTAACACCTTATCCATTCTATTAGATTTTAATTGTTTGTTTCTGGTTTTTTTCATTCATAACTTATCTGTTTTTCTGCTTAGTTTAATTTTCTCATTTGTAATTTTTGATGGTTTAGAAACATTTTATAAAATGTTATTTCTCGTATACGATTTAAAAATGTTATACTAGAAGTCTTAACTGATTTGTTTTAAAACAACTTTGTTTAAAAATTAAAAACAGTTTTGTTCAAGTATATTTCATAAAAGCCAATAATATATTCGGAATTCTAATTTTCTAGAAACGACTGTTTTGTTACAAGGACGCTAAAATTATTGTGGTACTTAATCAAAAAACAACAACTTTAATAAGTTATTATTTATCACAGATCTAGAAAAATTGGTTTATTCAGCTTTGCAGGCTTTAAAAGAAATAATAGTTTGTACCTACTAGTGAATTTAAACCTTACTACTGTGGAAAACATAGCCCGTTTTGAAATTTTTATATGCGAAAACTGCTGTTACGTACTTAAATGTTTTCCCTAATCAGTCGTTGATGTCCATAGTATTCCTGTGATTTTTACTTCGTTTGTTGAAATATATTTTCTAAGATTAAATTTTGTTATTTTTTTCAAAATTAAATCGTTGACTCGTGACTTAATTATGATTTATCGAAATCAGAAAGTTATTATGTTCATTTTAAGTCAGCCGTAAAGCTAAGTGGGCTTTTGAGTGTTTCCTATTGTACTCATATAGTCGACTGATATGATAAATATTGCTGAAATATCTAGTTTGTAATAAAAAAAGCTATAAACTGAGGACAAATTTACTTTTTCAGACAAAACCGGAAAGCGAAACAGTAATTTTATTTAACCATAAAAGATTTTAATGGACTCCTTTTTGAAATAAATCTAATTTTTATTCATAAAGATCCTAAAACTTCAGTAATAAAATTCAGAATTACTTAAAATAGTCCGTTTGGTTTTTTATAATAGTTTGAACTGCAGTAGGTTCTGACTTCCAGCACCGTTCAGAAAAAGTTCTATATATATATTAATGTGATAAAATCATGTACACTTCCCTTTTTTCATCGAAATAATATAGTTTTATTTCGTTCATTTGCTTAATTTTCAACTAAGCAAATCGACACATTAGAACATCATCCCCTTTTCGCTGTTCTGTATAAACTGTTTCTTATAAGTTCTGCAACATTAATGTTTTTTTATACATATATATTATAATTTCAGTTAGTACTCTTATGGATTTCTCTTTTTAAAGTTAAGAAGCAAAGAAAATATAATATTTTAAGTTAACTTTTTATATTAGTGCCTAACCCTCTGTGAAAAATGTAGTAAATTTAATATAATTTGTTTACATTATACGAATTTCATGTTTTTATTTATCACAGTTTAAACAACGTTAACTTTAGTTATACTTGATTTAATAATCTATTTCAGAAGAAATAGTGTGTAATAGATTTTAGAAAACGAAGATAGAGAAGGGAGATCATATTTTTTTTAATTTACTCAGGTTTTCGAGTTAAGTCAAATGGATTTGAATGTAGTGTTGTGGCCGTAATATCTTATTAGTCACGTAAAATAATTACATTTGTGAGTATATATCTTCATAGAAACTTCAGAATGGGTGAATGATTTTGGTGTGTTTTTCTACAAATACGAGCAATTAATTTTGAAAAAGATCCAGAAGACAATACAAATCGTCATTCGAGTAAATCAGATGCTTAACGATTAATTCGAGATCTGTACGGCTGTAGAATAAACTTACTGGGAAAATTTTAGATGGAGCTACTAATTTTCATACGGATTTCTTTAAGATTTTAGAATCTTTTTATGGAGAATATTCCCAAGGAAGGATGTATTTTAATACTGACTGTTAGCTAGCTTTTTAAAAGAATTATGATAAACGCCATCCTCATTAAAAAATTTTCAAAATGTCTCGACTGAAATAAGTAAATAAACAACATTTTCTGGACTTTTCAGATTAGTAATATAAAGTTTGATAAGAACTATCAACTTCAAATTTAAATAAAATTCTAAGGAATCTAATAAATATTTAATAAATAAATAATATTAAAATAATAAAATTAAAAATTTAATAAAAGCTAAGGAAACTAATGTAAAATTCTTGGTTTTCCTAAAGTTTCCGGTTATTAAATAGGCCATTTATTTTGTCAGTTACCGAATTCAGGCTAGTAAAAATTCGTAAACAATATTATCCCTCTACCCTCTTTAATAGATCGTGTAACAGTTTAAATTAAATGATATCTTTACACGGGTTGAAGAAGAGCCAAGAAATTTATTTTATAAATCATATTTTGAAATCAGTAAAAATGCTTTTGACGTAATACGGGTTTGTTTCTACTCATCCTAAATCTAAATAAGACAAGTCCAATTATTTTTAAACTATCTTTATTTTCTCATCCGGAATTAAAACAACACAAATTCTAGTAATTACTTGAGCAGTTGAACTCGCTCATTTCATACCGAATTAAAAATAGTAGTTCTATAAACAAAATTGAATTTAACAACGTAAAAATTAAAATAAAGTATATTAAGAAATTTCGGTCATAATTGGTTGTGGAAGATTTAGCCGATGCCAAAAATAATCCTAGTGCAGTAATAATATCGTAAGCATTGTGTCCAGATATCCAGGATATCAGACATCACTAACTGAGTGCTGTTGAGGAGATACTTCCGCTACATCCATACGGGTTCTTTTTGTGTTAAAAATACAGTGACCATGATTTTATATTTTATCTTCTTGTATAGACAGTTATTGATTAATACTCAATATGACTGTTTGAAATTTACACAAATTAATTTATATTTGTTATAACGATTTAAAATTAATGAAAATCTACTGAAAAATTGTTACATTCAGAAAAAACTTTTCGTTTTGTAGAATTTTGACAGGTTTAAAAAATTTGTTTATATTTTAAGGTTGTCTATCATATCTTTCAAAATGCTATAACAGATTTTTTAAACCTAGTTTTTCGGAGTTATTCAATATTATACGTAATTTATTTTTAATTAAAGAATTTTTCAATTAGAATTTCTACAAATTCCCACAATAACGTCAAAGAAAGTAGAAAGAGAAAAAGAAAAATTGTATTATTTTTACATTATATATTTATGTTTGTTTATAAATCTGAAGCAAACTCTGTTATATAATTAGTCTTTTAAATAAACTTAGAAGCAAATTCTGCATACGGATGGTAGTTTCCCCGTTCGGGTACTTTTTCTATATTATTAAATAATTCTGTTTTACAAAACGATGTATTGAATTGTATTTTCCTGAATCTATTTTAAAAACGTTGTCGTAATTTGTTATATAACATAGCATATTTACTGAAACTATTCGTTTTGTTAACATCATACCTTGCTTCGTAATATTTTTCAAGTCCCTACATACATTTTAAATAGGATTAGATGTTTATGTTTCGAATTAATCCTCCGTAAATGCATGCAGTTTTTATTATTTTATATGTTGTCCTTCATTTAGAAATAAGGATAATTTTTTTTTAATATATCCTTGTTCTCACCTACGTAGCTAGTGCTAGTGGGTTATAACCTTCAAGTTAACGTATTATATCAGATGTAACTACACTTGCGATTTTAACCTTTCTCATTGTTCGTTCATGAATAAAAAAGTGTTCATTAAAATTATTTTAATTATAGTTTTATGAAAGGCATAATGTCAAAATATATATATATATAGAATCGACTGTTCAATCAAAAATAAAGTTTGATCAAACATTTCTTTTACGGGTAGACTTATACTTTCATACCTATTTAAATGTATAGCTAAGGAATTGAATTGATTCCAGAATTCTAAATTTTTTTTTTTGTAATCTGTCATTAATTATCTTTCTTTTTTTACATTGGTGAAACTCAGGTTTTGTACTAAACCTTTGGCACAATAGAGAATAATATAAAAACATTCACTGCAGTAAATTGAAAGCGAATAATTTGTACTAAGTGTAAAGTGAATAGATAAGTGCACTCATTTATTTCTTTGTGTTTGCTTAATGCTTTCTACCTTTGTTTTTTTTTTATCTTATTTCACTAAGAAATTAGAGTGATAATTTTTTCATTATAGACATTAATTTTGTACTTCATCCTGAAACTAACGAAAAATAAACTGATTACTTTGTTATACGAGTGGATTGTCATATTTTACTACTCAAATACTTTTTTCTTTTTTTTGTATTTTATTTTACTTTTAAAATAAGGTAATTTCCAGCTGGTAATGATTGTTGTTTCAAATATGACTTAATTTCGATAACTTATATAAGCAAAAACAAAGTTTTGAAGAGCACTTCAAATAGAAAGTATATGGAGACATAAGAAAAAAATGTTATATCTCAACTTAGATGTACAGCCTACCAGAAATTTGGCTGATGCTTCACGGCGTTCGTCAATCTTGAAAAGTATTCGGCAAATAGTAATGGAATATTTTAAAGAAATAATGGTTGAAATAAGGTGAAAAGACGAATAAAGTAAAAAAATGAGGTAATTATAATGAGAGTGGAGTAAGCAATAAAGAAACCAAAACAAACCTTTCATTACCCCCCCACCCGCGAGGAAGAAGAACACCCGCCTTGTGTCATGTCAGGTTCCCACACCACCACCTCCATTCCTAGCCATTATTGGCTTAATCGGAGGACATCTTCTAGCCCTCGAAACCGAAAAGATCAAGTAATGCCTGAGTAATTATCTAAAAGTCTTCTTCTTTTTCAGCTGCTGTCACCGTATAGTTGATGAAGGCCTTCACCAAACTCCACCGTCTCCGTCTGTCTTAAACCTGTATTTTCCAGTTACTTCCCGCCATCTTTGCAATGTTGTCCGTTCAACGCTTCTCCAGTTTTCCTCTATGTCTATATTCCTCATACGGTCTCCTTTATTTTCCAATATTCTGAGTCGAACATCATCAAATCCCGCCTGTTCTCTTATCTACTTGTTATTTTTTCTGTTCGTCCCCTTTATATTTAGTACTAGTATGTTTTCCATTCGTCTTTCTGCTTTTGGCATTTTTTCCACTGTTTCTATTGTCAGTGGCCACATTTCTAACTCATAAATCAGTGCTGGAATGATACATCGAATAATAACTTCTACTTATTCTCCTTTTTTATTTCACTCTTTAGGTTTCTTTCATAAGCTGTCCATCCAGAGCTTATTTTTCTTTTTACTTCATTTTTTATTCCTTTACTTCTTATATTCTCCTTCTTCCCCAAGTACTCACACCGTCTATCGCCTGTATCTCTATGTCTTTCAAAGTTATACCCATTCTCCTCTCTCTTCAGCTGTTTTACTCATAATTTTTTTTTATTACAGTTCATTGCTTGACTCACCTCTCTTGAAACCTCTTCTAACATTAAATTTAGTTCTTCCTTAGAATTTGCCAGAAATATGATTTAGTTTTCTTCCATTTATATTTACACCCTAGTTTTCCCAATCTAATCTGTTCATAGTAAATTCTAAGACTGTTGTATATTCCTAATGTAAAGATAACATATGAATATATTAATATTAGCCTAAACATTAGTTTCTTTCTTCGAGGAAAACGTTGTTTAGTATAAAACCTTAACAATTAAGTAACTAATAATTTATCTATTTATTTTTATTCATTAATTATTTGTAATTACTAATGAAGCTGTTACTTGTAGAGGTAAACATCTACATTATGGTGGGCTTACCGTACTGATGTATAACAGCATGTATAGTTCAATGAAAAAGGCAACAGGGAAACGTATCGCTTCTTACTTTCCTTATTAAGCTTGAAACCTCAAGCTTAAAAATAATTAACTTTATTTACTTAAAAATAATTATTCCAGTTTTAGGAATAACTTATACTGTGGTTGTTGTAACTGATATCAAGACTGACTCAAAATAAGTTGTTTTGTGTCATTTATATGTTTACGATCATCGTTCTGATTGAAACTAGGAAAGAATCAAAATTAGTGAAAGCTATGAATTCATTTTTATGAGATAAATTCGATTTGAAAGTAAACAAGAGTAAAAAAAAAATAAATGAAATGTTACAGAAAGGAAGTTGTGAAGCCGGGTAAAACCACGAAGTTACTTATTTTGTATTTTACTCGCTTAATTATTTTACTTAAACAGTAAAATCAGAAAAGGTATATGAAGTAGGAGAAACCCAGAATTATTTTTAATTATATTACTGATCTTTCACGTTGTATTTTCGTCTCTTAATAACAAACAGAATACATTAAATGATTAAGGCTTACTTCCTTCACTTTTTATATTTATACAGTTAAACCTTGATCTTTTCACTTCTAATTTGACCTTTCCTTCGTGTCGGCAGAAAGACTGTATTTCTAGATACATTGGAATCTAATGTGTCTACGGTAGAATAAATTTTTCAGGAGAGAATAAATTGCTGACATTACGGTTGCACTAAACTCAATCAAAAACACAATTCGGATGTAAATTTTATCTTAGAAAAAAATCTATTTCCATTCAAAATATTTCAATTTACATTAACAACTTCACCAGAAAATTTTACAGCTCAAACATAGTCTTAGACATTAATTGGAATGAACTCGTGAATATATTATCTGGTGTAATTTTATGGCAGCAAATTATTATTAACAGAAAAGAAATTGTTTTACGATGAATTTCGCTACATGGAGCTTATGAATGGGATTACGGAGGGAAAATTTATTGCGTAAAACATGTTCCGTGTTTAAATCCCGGAAAAGCGTTACCAGGCTATGACGTTGAAAAAGTCGATGGAAATATAAAAATGATGGTTTTTGAAACTTGATTTTCTATAAATTAAATTTCAGAGACCTATTTTTCATACGTTATATTGCAAGAACTTTTTGTGTGGACGTCAGCAATTGATTTGATTAACTCGAAGTGAAAAGGTTTGAAGACATAAAAGAAATAGTGATGTAGCGAAATATTACAACAAAAAAAAAGGAATAAGACAGATGGAACATATACTGACCATCAGAGAATAAATATTTATATATAAGTTAAGATGTAGAATATGGTAAGTACGTTGGGGTTACAAGGTTAGGTTATAATAGAAAGGAGAGATCATTAAACCGATCAAATTACTGATAAAAATGTTTTTGCATTATAATAAAAATTATTCTTTCATTCAGTCTATAGTCTACCGAAGTATTTATCTGTTCCCGTCGAGATTGTATTTACTACTACGTACAACAGCTGGAGTTGCACTTTATCATTGTTTAAGCCTGTTACTAATTAAAATGTTAAATGTGTGGTGTTATTAGTTGTTCCCCGCTTATCTTACATGTTAAAATCCGTAAGTATATATATATATGAAACAGTACGGTCAATGATCAAAAATAATCTCTGCTAGCGGATTAATTAATTTCAACTCCCTGTCTATGTTTTTTTTTTTAATATATTTTTGGTATTCATACATAACTTGACTCATCGATCTCGTGCAGTCGATCTTTCGGGTTGAACTTTTACTAAGTGTTATGTATATTTGATATGCCGTTTTTATTATATGTACAGAAGTTTAATATGGTCCTAGTATCCTGTCTTATTTATTATAAAACTCTGCAGTGCTAAATTTGTTTCTCATTTACTTAAATTCTACTTTTAGGTAAATTTCATAAGAAAGCTACCTATTGTAATGGGTACCATGATTCGACTTCCGGTGGATTTCGACATATCTTCGCGTTTCACATTTCCCAAACTCCAAAACCACCGTCATTTCAAAAGTTTATATAAACATTTATATATATATATATATATATTTCACTTGTTTTGGACACGATAACTGCCGTAATTTTGCGCAAATCACTTTCAAATTGATATATTAAATATAACGACCCAAAATCTAGGTCGAGTTCGTTAATGGGCAAAATCGGACCATGGGAGTGAAAATGGGGGGAGGGGATTTTTTCGAAAAAAAATATATCGCCATAACTTTCTTATTAAGTAAAATATCGAATTTGTTTAAAGTTCCTACTATTCTTTGCATGAGGGCCAAGGGGTGGAAAAATGAGTTTTCAAGGACAAAAAAATCATAGCTCCCTTAATAGGCACAGGAATCATAAGGAAGTATTGATAAATTTAGCAATAGCTTGTAGTCTACTGAGAGAATGTAGTATCCGTAAAACATGGAAAGTAATGTTTGATACGAGCTCCTACAATCCGAGTTCTCCTACCCCTATTTTTCCCCGGTAAAATCTACCTTTGCCTTCCTGCGTGCCGAAAGGAATTTTTTATATTTGACAAATTCATCATTATTAATTTCCCAAATGTATTTTGACATTATTTTCGATACCAGAAGCAGAGTTTAAAGGACACTAAATGATTGTTAATTTCCGTTTTAAATTTTGATACAATTATTATTGTAAAAGAAAGTTGAAATTAATTTTAATAGAAATAAATTTCCTACATTAAATAAACATCCTCATTTTTTTTTTGAAAGAGTGTTAGTCCATCCGTTATGTCAGCAGTCTATTTTCTCCTGAAAAATTAGTTCCACCGTAGCCAGACACAAGATTCTAATGTATCTAGAAATACAGTATTTCTGTCGTCACAGAGAGGTCAAAGTAGAAGTGAAAGGATCAAGGTTGAACTCTATTTAGAAAACATAAAAAGTGAAGGAATAAGCCTCGGTCACTTAATGTACTCTCTGTTATTAAGAGAGGAACTGCAACGTGAAAGGTCAGTAATATAACTAAAAATGGAGTTTATAAACTGTCTTTTTTTCTTTCCTATTATTCCTTAACACGTACAGAAAGAACCCACTAAGATATTCCTTCTCATTTTCTGTGTTGCGTTTATTTAATAATATACATGAATGCACTTCTTGTTTAAATTACTATGACAGCATAAGTGTTTTAGGGAATTTCGTTTTTTGAAGATAAAAATAATAAGCAAGGAATAAAATAATTGGCTAATAATAATACAATAGACTAATAAAAATGTTAGATGGGTTTTATAGTAGAATAACTTTGTCGTTATTTTATTTTTGTTTATTTGCGGGTTAAATATTAATACAATTGCTGTAATAGATCTTCACTGGAATTTATATATAAGTCAAAAGTTTGTCTGTTTCTTCTCGCATCACGCGAGAACAAACCTAATGATTGTTTCAAATTTATAGGATACATTCGCGTTATCGCAGGGAAGGTTTTAAGTCATAGACCGAGGCCCTAGCCCCCTTGGAAGTGAAATTGTCAATTAAAGATATTCATAACAGAAAAAAAAGGTTAATCCTTTTACTTCATTATTGTATTTCTGTCACCATGGCAACAGAAATAAGTTGTGAATTTTTCGTCGTCAAAGGTTGTGTATTTTAGTTACCATAGTTACTACTATTCTGCCGGCCTCGAGGCGCGAGTGGTAGTGTCTCGGTCTTTCATCCGGCGGTCCCGGGTTCGAATCCCGGTCAGTTATGGCATTATCACACACGCTGCAAATCATTCATCTCATCCTCTGAAGCAATATTTAGCAGTGAGTGGTGCCGGAAGTTAAACAAAAAAAAAGAAAAAGTTACTACTATTCTGTCGTTTGTAATATAGTTTCTTTTTCAGGTTTCTTTAAATCCTGAATACTTTAATAGTTATTTATCAGTATTATTCTCACAACCGTGAGGGTAACGAACAGTGCGGAGTCCAGGGGGGCGGAGACCTCTGGATAGATGGGCTGGAGCCCATCTA
Organism: Lycorma delicatula; assembly: GCF_047948215.1. Lineage (NCBI taxonomy): Eukaryota > Metazoa > Arthropoda > Insecta > Hemiptera > Fulgoridae > Lycorma > Lycorma delicatula. The sequence continues at coordinate 342,260,286 of NC_134455.1, forward strand.
TCCAGAGCTCTACGGTCCTGGGATAGGCCTCGGGGTCGGCTCGGCCATCCTGGGCACCGGGTCCGTGGGGTCCGCCTCCTGGCTAGACGGTCAAATGAGTGATATATATATATATAATAATCGTGAATGAAATATTACTGTGAGATTACATAGCATAATATTCGTATATTTATTAATAATACGAGTATTTTACATATCATTATAATTCATCATAATTTTTTTTATTTTTAAGCTGATATTGGATAAATTAGATACGAGTTTCTACAAATGAAGCACAAAACCCTTAAATATAATTAATATTTTTATATAAATTGTAATTTTATTTAAACCAGTAATGGCGTAAAAGAGAATTGCCAAAAGTCGTTGACGGCAACGATTTAAATACGATGGGCATGTAAGAGAATATTTCTACCATACAAAACCCGTTATTCGTAGTACGTTAAAAAATAAACATTAAATAGGGAAATAATTAAGGGCCATTGACTTGTTTGATCAATATGTTTAAGTTTAATCAATTATTGAAATTCTGCAGAGTCTTTGCATGAATAGGGCAATGTTCAAATTATTTGGTGGGGGGTAAAATCGGTTGTTTTTTGCAAATATCTTTAAAACGTTGGATGTAGCAAAATTCTTTTTTTTTCTAATTTGTACGTTGCAATCTCTTCAACTAGTGAACAATAAGCAACCCCCACAGACCAGTGAGATGAGAATGATATGTAAGTGAGGTGTAGTATTGTATACGCTCAGGCCCATAATTTCTGAGACTTGTGGTTAATCGAACCCCAGCCACCAAAGTACACCGATATTCACCCACTAGTATTCAGATCGGATAAAATCAACTAACCTTTACTAGGATTTGAATATCAGAACCTTTGACTTCGAAAATGAGCTGTTAGACAACTGTTTTGCGACAAGTTAATCAGTAAACCAGTCCGGTGGGCTAGATACGTTATCAAACCTTTAAAGCTTACTAAACCCCTGCAATTCGGTTCCTTTTTACTCTTTACGATAAAAATGACGTTTAAAGTGTGTTTTTTATTCTTCTTTTTCATGGTTAAGTGAAGAACAAAGAATTTTTTTAATGTTTTGGAAAGCTTTTTCCTGAAATTTTCGTTTTCTTTTTTAATTATAACTTCAAAATTCAATGAGTTATGGACAAAACATAAAGAGAAAAATCAATCATTTCGGTAATAATTCGGTTAGAGTGAATTAAATTTAAAAAAATATATATATATATATATTAAAGCATTGTTTGATTCTAATATTTATTTTTATCGGTTTTTAAATAAGGCATAAGCGGATGTTATTATTATTTTTTTAATTTTATAATTTATGAAAAGGAATTTTTTTAAATACGTTAAAATTTGTTACATTTGTGAGCGTTTACAAATTATTAAAAGGTAATTTTATGTGATAATGTTCTTTGAAATAATGTTTCATTCCTATAATTTAGACAATTATAATACTGTCGATGTTAGTTTATAAGAATAAAACGAGGAAAAACTAAACCTTTTTTTAAGAAAAAGGTTTATTTCTGTATTTTAAAATGTTTTTGGAAAACTAAACAGCTCGTTACGTAGAATTGTTGCACCTAATTTGAGAGTTCATAACGATACAGGAATGAGATTTTCGTTATAGCTAATAAAATACATTATTATTATTATTATTAATAATAATAATATTAACCGTAGAATAGAATGTATTTATTGTAATAATGGTTACTATGGATATTTGGAACTCGCAAATAAGTAGTGGTAATAATATCATTGCTAAATCTAATTTAGTGGCGATGGCGTTTTATAATCTACCTCAAATAGAAGTGATTATTTCATTAATAATTAAGAACTTAAATAGATTACACAAAACTTTTCTGGGTATAGTTTTGATACGCTCAGGTTTTAAATTAACTGAACTTGTGATCTTCAAATGGTGATCCTGTTCGTCATAGGGATTTGTATATAGACTATTTTTACTCAAAGAGAAAGCAACGTTGACTTCTGTCACCTTTACCTGAGGTCTATGCGTCACAGCCCATTGAAATACTGCTTTACATATGTAAAGCAAAAACCTAATTTACCACTTTAAAAAAAACCAACACAATACTGCCTTAAATCGTTCGTGAAAAAATATTCCATAGTAAAATTAAACATTTAATAAAACTAAAAAAAAAGTAGTCAATGGATTAAGTAAACCTACTGTAACTTTCCTCAATGATAATAAAAATTTAATTTTTCTCGAACATTTTCCTTCGTTGTCTGACTTATTCGCTTTAATAAATTAGATTCAGGATTGTTTTTTTTTTGTGCGGGGCGAAAAAAGGCTTTCCCGTTATCATCGCCCGGAAGAAAGATATTCTAACAACAAAAAAAACTAAAACCAGTCCAAAATTAAATATTAAAAAGAAAGACTTACAACCAATATCACAGCTAAACTGATTACTAAAAACTCACTTAAAATTAATATCACAAAAAAACATCAAATTTATTGTTTATTTCTGATATTTCTAATATATTTATTTCTATCTAATATATATAATATCTACGTAATATGTAAATTTATTTCTAATGTAAAATAGATTAATTTCGGCATCATCATAGTCGACTCCGTAATTGAACCGTATCTATGAACTCAATTACTTAAAGAAGTTTTTACAATTTTTTTCACTTTCCTTATTTTAGTCAAATTTTTTTATAAGACAACTATTAAGAGAGAAAGAGAAACAGAGACAGACAGACACACACACACACACACACACAGAGAGAGAGAGAGAGAGAGAGAGAAACAGACAGACACACACACAGAAAGAGAGAGAGAGAGAGAGAGAGAATCCGCTTTGAGTTTTTTAATATTAAAACGAACAGATAATTCATCATTAATAATTAAGATAAAATTATTTGGGTATTAATGAGAAGCTTCAGCATACGTCGGTTAAGCAAGGCAGAAAAAATATTGTCTCAAGTTTTTATTTTTTGCGAGTTCAGATATTTTTCCGTCCACAGAAATCTGTATTTGAGCTGTGCAGAAATACCTGACATTCTACTAGATATCTTTAAAAATCTACACACTCGCAGAGCGAGTGTCCCTTGAGTGTGAATCGCAGAGCCTGGACAGTGTCCCTTGCTGCTGTATGATTCTGTAATCGGGCGTATTTCAAGGATTTATATTTAGTGTCGGTTATAAGTTTTTGTTATATTTACGGACGGATTTGTGATTAGCGTTCCATATCCGTTTTGGACCAGCGTTCTCAACCCATTACTGGGTCCGACCGTGGGAGACTAAGCTTTTTGAGCCTGGTGTTCCCGACGTGATTCCCCTTCAGACCGTCCGCTGAAGTCCTTTCGGTGCTAGTACTTTATGGGCTAGCAGGAATACGCCAAAACGGGGCCCTAGTTGTTTGGAGGGAGCAATGCGCCCCCTTCTTATACTGGGGAAGAAATATAAGCAATAATATAACGACTTTTAACCATACATGCAGCACCATATTTAGATCTCTTAAAAACAGAAGATTCAGGATTAAAATTTTACAAGACGGTGGCAGTTCCTGCTGGATTTTACGGTACCGAATCTTTGGTTCTAACAGCACTGTTCGAAATCTGCTGAGATGAGGTTTCTGAGAAGGACGTTGGGCGTCACTAGGGGAGATAGTCTGAGAAATGAAGATAACAGAGACACACTTGGGGTCTATAGTTTGATTTCAAGAACTGAAGACCAACGAAGAAGTTGGTTCGAGCGTGTAGAATGGATGAATAATGATCGTATTAGTAAGAAACTCCTGTCGTATGCCCAACATAGTACCCGAGATGTGGGTACACCGAGAAAGAGATGGTTGGAATAAATTTGAAGCCGCAACAGGTCTATTAGCCTACTTCTTGCAGTAGAGTAGGTAGGTAGGTAGGTTTTTTCTATAGGGTGTGTGTGCTTACGTAAGTGAGATGGTGTTTGGTTGCATATTAATGATCGTATCGTTAAATAAGAATGGAAGGGGATACCGAACGATCAAGACTGAAACAAAGTGAGAGGACGTCGAAGGGCATTGTTTTAGTGATACTTTGTCGTAGGCCGTATAGATAATAACGCTACTTAACTTATATAGATAAATTATTACATTTTACATCCTGATCCTAATTTAGTATCGCTGCATTCCTTCTAATACGCTCATTGCACCTTACATTGTTACATACCTTACCTCTGTTTTAGGAGGTACAATTTCATTACGACACAATGAATTGTATTCACAAGAAATATCATATTACATTATTTTTGTTATAAAGAAAGTACTCTCGGTTGTTTAACACGAAAGAAATTTGTAAATGGAGTTAACTACGTATTTGTCCTGTCCTATTGAAAATTCTTTCATTTAAATAAAGCTTTTTTTAAATGCTCATACTTGAGCATTTAAAGAGTTGTTTTACTTAATGTTTGTTAAAATGTTCTTACTTAAAGTGTGTTTTTTGTCGACCTATATTATCGATACACTTTATCGAAACATTCGCATAACAGGCCTATTTTTTATTGTTCTCAGGCATGCAATCGAGCGTTGTACATTATTTGTAAAGACTTGGTAATTGCACGATATTTATATCTTTATCCACTTCAGATTGAAATAAATGTTAGAAAACTCTGTTGATTCTTGGAAAAGAATATTTTTACAGTTCAGAATATAGTCAGCGTATTACATATCCGTTTTAATCCGCTACCGATCGCGTTCTTCCATATTTCATTACCTGGTGCGTAGCGGTGTTTGGACCGGAAATTTGTCATTTCGACTTCAATGAATCCAGCTCGTGGATGTTCCTTGAAACATTGTTCTTTTTTTAAATCTTATTGTATTTCAATTATTTCAAATTTGAAAAGTATCCGACCTCTAAATAATCTTACAATCAACGTTTCATTTTTCACCATCTCAGTGTCAAATTGATCGTGTTTTATAATGTTACGTTTTATGTTTCTGCATAACCTTTATTTCTATCACCATATTGCACCAAAGCTCGTATATATTATATGATAAAAAACGTATTTATTTTAGCTTCAAAATTTAATTCCTATTGAAAAAAGCAAAAAAAAATAAAACAAATATCAGTTAAAGGTTTATTAAGTAAAAAAGTAACAGCTACTTAATTGTTATATGAATACAAAAATTCAAATTTTTTTGGTTTTTTAATTTTCAAACTCCAATACTGCTTAAAAAAATTAAAATATTTTCTTAGAATTTCACTTCAGTTTTTAATGGATGGTTACTGATGTTTAATGTACTTGTATACTATTTACATTTATTATTGTTTTTTTTTTTTACTCGGCTAAATTTTTTGTCAGTCAGTGCAGAGGGCCATTCCGTTAAAAACAAAAGTTCTGTCGGTATATATGTATGCTCGTGGTTCATCTCTTTATTTCTGAAATTTTTGAAACAGGAGTTAAATAGTACCATTAAATGATTAAATAAATCTTTATTTCTCTGGTTAGTGATCCTTCATATGAAAGATTATGATGAAAGTAAAATTTACCTGTGATTTAGGGTGAGTCATCCGTAAGATGTTCTGAAATAAGTCTATTGGAATGTTCAACCCACCTTAAATAGTTGTTGTTTGTTAATATCGTTAAATGTATTCAATTTGTAATTTTTATTGAAATATGTACGAATAAAATTCCGTATTGTTAAATTTTCTCTGTAACAAATTATATTATAAACGTGTAGTTATGTTAGAACTCCTGGAAATAATTCATACTTACCCGATTTCAGATGGATTCAATAGACGTTTTCACATCTAGATAGGAAGTGAACTGATATTTGTCAAAGGTTATAGTCGTTTGAGAATTTTAATATAGAATAGACGGGTTGCTCGAAATTGCCAAAAAATAGTTTATAAAAACATTACATATGAGGACGGTAATAAAATAATCAGTTATTTTGTTAACTGTTTCTTTTAGAATATAGAAGTATTTCGTTTTTACACATAACTAGCGTTGCTCCGTTGCGACTTCACCCCAATATTTTTTTAATAGCAAACTTATTTATTTCAATATGATACTTTACGGCTTCGCCCGCGCAATACGGTTACTTGCGTTTCCCGTCGCAATCTGGAGACATTCACAGGGCAAGCGAAGCGACTCCTTCCCGTCTAGACAGGAGGCAGAGCCCCTGAACGCTCCGGTGTTCATTAAACTCATACTCGTGAGAATAATAATGATAAATAAAAATTAAAGAATGTTCAATTTATAAAAAAAAATATCATTGTTTGTAATTTTTTCAGTGCAACAGTTTGGTGAGTACAGAACCCGAAACTTTGAGTAATCTGAAAAATGCGGGTTTCAAAATAGTCTGCCTCCATCTAAAAACTATTACTTATAGCTGATTACCCAACCTTCGTACAGGTAAAAATGTATTTTACCTGGTTCTTAGTGTTATCCGACAAACATCAGTAGGAGAAGACTACTTTGTTATTTTATTTTATGCTTTTTAGTTAAGTAACGGGAAGCAGCTGCAGCCAATTGCGTTGCACTTGCAGTAACAGAGGCAGTAGCTGTGTTGGTTGAGCCGACATGCCGTACACCGTCGCACCTCTTAAAAATCTAAATTCAAAAAATCTGAATATGATTTTTAGATATTTATTTGAAGAATATTTTCAAATACAAATTGAGTGAATATCTCGTATAGTATGATCGGAAATGGAGAAAATTTGCAAACATTGTTTAAAACTTTTTATCTTTCTTCATCCCTTTCAAGGCCGAATTTCGAAAAATCTAGAAATTGGTTTTTAGATATTTAAATGAAATTGCACACACCAAAAATCAAATTAATATCTTCAATGATACGGAGAAATTAAAAAAAATAAATGATTTTTTAAAAAAATCTAAATCCTTTCTAAACCTTTAAACTCGGAATTTCAAAAAATCTAGAAATTAGTTTTCAGATATTCACATGTATATTATACACTCAAAAAATCAAGTAGATATCATCCTTTGTTACCGAGAAATTAAAAATATAGTAAATCCTCTTTTTTTTAACCTCCGGGACCACCGGTAGGTATTGCTTCAGAGGATGAGATGAGTGATTTGTGGTGTGTGAAAATGCCATGCCTGACCGAGATTTGAACCCGGGACCTCCGGATGAAAGGCCGAGACGCTACCACTCCCGCCACGTAGGCCGGCAAATCTTCATTGCTACTCCATTTTAATTCTCTTAATTCGGAATTTCAAAAATGTCCTTTCTTATTATACACTTACACCGTAAGAAGAACATGTATACAAATTTTCATCAATTTATCTCGCTAGTTTTTATTGGGCGTTGATGAATCAGTCGGTCAGGACAAGTTGCTTTATAGATATAGATAATGATAACTTAAAAGAGTTGGTGCGATATTTTACTTTTATGCTATTTATAAGGCCGTGTGATTCGATTTTATCGACGGTTTGTGAGACAGTCGAACTGGATTGTATATTTTATGAGAAAAATAATTTACCCAAGTGTTATGATGGAAGTAGTTCAGATTAATTATAAAACCTCCAATAAAATTTCATAAATTGGTTGCTTCATCGTTGTTAATGTAATAATTAATACTAAATGTTAATTAACAAAGAAACTTGCAATACATAGATAAAGAAATATAAAGTCAATTATTGTACTAGAAGCACCTTTACCAGATTAAAATAAAGTTTTCGTTTATTTTGGTAGAGCCCAAGAACCCAAAAGGTTTTGTAGATTTTAATCTTTCCAAAGTTTCCTATTTATAACCATAGAAGACTTTAATATTATGAGTTAGTATAATAATTAGAGATATTTTTAAATACAGTTATTTTTTTTAAAAAATGACTACTCGATCAGTGAACTGATATCTGTGAGTATTGTCGTAACTGGTATAGAACGATCTACCTCATAAAGTTACACTGTGGTATTATTTGTCGACGCTAATGTTAATGTCGTAATACCGACTTCATTATCACTGTTTGCCTTATTTTTTTTCTTATGAAATCTGATTGGAAATATCAAACAGTGTGTTAATGATGTAGCCTGTTACCGTAATTCGGCTTACTTTGTGAAGTGGTGTAAATTTGTGGTTACATAAAAAAAAAAGAGAATCGAAAATAGGCGTTCAAAGCGAGGATAATTTACGGTACGGACTAACTATAAGATGACGGTTACGTATGAATGTTAGCAGTAGCAGGCTCATATTGAAACGAATTTCAGGGTTTTTTTAATGTGTAAAACTATATTAATGGTAAATAATATTAAGTTACCGCGTAATAGAATAGAACGTAGTTCTTACGTTATTGTGTAATATTGAAAAAGTACGATATAGCAAATGAAATAACTATTAGCAATTATAGTAGGACTTTCTCTTTGCGCTAATTTCGTGCATTATCCGACATGTATTTCTAAAAGATTAATGAATGTGATATACGTAATATTAATGCTTTACTTTTCTGTGGCCAACTGTAAAATATAACGGAGACGTTATATTGGATGTAGAGTTTTGGCCCATGGGTGGTAAAGAAAAATTAAAAATCATAAATATTTCTTAGTAGAGTACGTACTATACTTCCGAGAGGAAAAGGAAGGCGTAATTTTTGGCTAAAACCGTAATAAAAATTGCGTTACTCTTCGTACGTGTTTTCATTCCAAATTTATTTATATTGAAATTGTATATTATTTAAAAGCTGTATATTAAATAAATCATCTCATTTTTAATAAACCATGTATATATTACTAAATAAAAAAAGCAGTATAATTTAATTTTACTTAACGTTTTACATTAATTTTTTTCCGAATTAACCTTCAAAGGATTTTATTATAAAGATGAATTTCAGTGATGATCTCAATAAATTTTTTATTATCGTTAACACTACAAAAACCGATCTTTAAAAAATATTTTTTTTATATTTAAAAATTGGAGTAAACCGCAAGTATCTAATTATATCCAGTTTTATTATAAATTTTGCCAAAATGAAGGCAATTTCTAAAATATTGGGGTGTATTCTGTTGCTGAGCAGAACAACTCCCAATATTTATCGTAAAATGTCCTTGACATTAATAAAGGCATGTATGCGATCTGAAACAGGATATACTCGTAATATTATTTCAAAAGAACTATTTATGAGATGTACTTGTTCGGTGTATGTTTTAATGTGCATTTATGTACCTATGAATGAGATTCAAACAATAATGAGAAATGTCCGTAAACTAAAGATGTTCTCACGAATCCATAAATAGAATATAATAGGCAAGATTCCGGTCTTTTCTGCATAATTTGGATTTTAACTAACACCTTACCTCATTTCCTTTATCGTTACATTCATCCTCATTAGTACATTATTTAAATAATTATTTCTCTCTTTTAGATTGTTTATTTTTACATTACGTACTGTGATCTGCATTTTTTTATATGCTTTAATTTACGTTTTGTTAAAGAGTAATGAACTTAAAATTTTAGTTAAGAAACCGTGCGCAGCGTAGTGCTGTATTCTTTTCATTGTATATAACTAATAGCCGGCTTTTTCTAAATAAGATTTAATGACCATGAATTTAGATCTTAATACCTGTATAAAATGTCAAGTGACTCGCTAATATATTTTTTCGTTATACTAATCAGTTGATAATTCCATTTACATTATTAGGTAGATTTCGTAAGAAAGCTATACCATAATTCGACTTCCGGAAAATTTTGACATACCTTCGCGTTTCACATCCCCCGACCCCAAAACCACCGTCAGTTTGAAAGTATATATATATATATATCTTATCTATATATATATATATTTTTTTTGTGGACACGGTAACTGCCGAAATTTTGTCTTAATCACTTTCAAATAGATACATAAAATACAACGACCAAAAATCTCGATCGATTTCGTTAATAGGTAAAATCAGACCATGAGGATGGAAGTGGGGAGTTTTTAAAAAAAAATCAAAAAAAATCGCTATAACTTTCTTATTAAGTAAAATATCGAATTCATTAAAAGTTCCTACTATTTTTTGGATAAGGACCTAAAACTTATCTAAGTAAAGTTTTTTGATATCGCCAACCATTGGCCAAGGGGGTGGAAAAAATACGGTTTCGAAGACAAAAAAATCATACCTCCCTTAATAGGCACAGTATCGAATCGGTTTAATGTGGTCGTTAGTCCTGTAAACAATTCCTAAAACTTTGTCTGAAACAATTTTTGATATGACTAATCCTTACGGCAAGGGATGGCCAAAATATTGCTGGAAGTGAAATAAGATGGGGCTTGTCGTATGCTAAACATGTGAAACATTTTCACGTTCAACCATTGTCGCATTGACTAAATTTGAAGTTTTTCTTAACTTTAAGGTGGAAATCTTTTTTCCCTCCTTCTTAGCACCGGTGAAATCTACCTTCGCCTTCCGGATTGCCGAAAGAGATTTTTTTAATTATGATAGATAAAATGAAATACAATAAGATATAGTCTTCATTGGTAGCAAAAGAGAAATTTTAAAATGAAAAGAACTGGGCATATTTTCTACTAAAAGATGAATTTGTAAAAATTCAGCTGAATTCGGATTAAAGTTTCAGGTTCAGAAGGGAATTTTTTTTGATAATCAAATTTACTGAATTTTTATTCCTTATTCGAGTGTAAATTATTTACTTATTCATATGAGTGAAATTCATTAATAGTTAATGTAATCTTGTTCTACTGGTTTATTTTAATTAACAAGTAATTATACTATAAATTATTTCAAAATCTTAAACTTTCAGATAAATTATTTTTCTTTCCTAGTACTAGTAAAGATAATTTTCAAATTAATTAACGTATTTTGTGAAAGTTGGTATTTTTCAATTTTATTTAACGCCCCATCACTGTGCAGCAGACCAGGACGACAGCCTTACAGGAAGTTAATGAAGTTACAATTGCTTAATTTACGAAGTACTGCGAAACTCTGTCATTAAATAATCTTCTACGTAATATATATGTTTATTATAGTAGTGGCTGTAAAATATGCAGTAATAATTTTGTTAAGGAAGGAATAGAAACAATTAAAATGCACTTTATATTTTTAATCACTTCCTATTGTAAATTTAAAAAAAATTTGCTTTCCGTAAAACATTTTTGTAAATATATTTTTATATATTGTTTTTGTATTCACTCTTTATTTACTGCACGTTTATTCATAATGTGTTAATTTTCACTGTTTTTTTTTTTTTTTTTTTTTTTTTTTTTTTTTTTAATGTATTATATGCATTAATATGGATATGCGATAAGTAAGTAATCTTTAAATTGAAAAAACTTAGTTCTATTTACTCTATCCGAACTTTGAATTTATATTATCTGAAAATCTTTTTCATTAAATATTCGTAATATTTTCGTTAATATTTTTTTAGGCTACACAAAAAAATAAAATTATTATAATTATTCGATAAAAGATATGGGTATTATGTTTGTTTGGTTTATGGTTTATAAAAAAATCTATAGGTACAAATATCTACCATGTTAAAAGCGAAAATGTTTTCCAGGCTAAACTAATTCTACCACCACTAGAATTTGTATGACGACGATTCATTCATGGATTCCACCTTTATGTAATTTTCTTACGAAAACGTAAGCAAGACTGACAATTTTAGCGAAAACGAGATATTTTTTATCCGGCGTGAAACTTTATAAAAATTGTAGATTTGTGATCTTAAGAACCTGTATCACCGTCATCCAAAATATGTTTCGAAAATCAAAATGTTAGAGCGAAAACGTATTTTTAAAATTGGGTTCATAATGAGCTTCTGGAATTTCGATCGCAATCAAAATTATACTTACGTATATACACACTTGCGTGCGATAATATTTAATAATGCCTATTCATGGAATATGTAGAATCGGTAGACTCTCTAAAGTTTTTGATTATTTACGGGTAAGTGGAAGCAAAAATCTTTTCTTTCACATTCGATATTTAGTAGATTCTATATTAGATATCTTATTAGAAGTAACTACGAGTAATTTAATTCATCACAAATATGTTTTTCATTTAAACTAATACATTATTTAAATAATTATTTATTAAAGACATTTTATCTTTTTTTTTTAACTACCACAAAACATGCAGTATGATTTGTCAAACATACTAACCTATATTTTTTGTAATTTTACTGACTTGATGATGCCTAGTTATTTCCGTTCCGATGCCTTTCTGTTCTACGTTCATTTAATATATTTTTCTTTGTCAAATTGTGGTAGAATGATTAGTGACATTGTTGTTTATTTTATATTATTCTGTCGTAATAGTTCAGTTTTTTGATGCTGATTAGCAATAATAAATCGTGTAGGTGTCTGTATTTCAGCAAACAGTAAATTTATTTTTTAGATTATTTTTCATATTTGAGGTAGTGTGGAGTCATTTTACTGATTTGTTGCTATTCTGCATTCCTATTCACTTCTGTTTCTGTATTACTCCGTTAATCTTATCGTAATTAGTACGTAAGGCATTCTGTTTGTAGAGTGCATCCCTCTGTTACCAAGTTATCAAAAAGTATGACTGATCAACCTAGTTCCTTGTCTTTACTATATTCTGCCCTAAATAAATTATTTCTTTCCTTTCTGTTTGCCTTAACTCTCTTAATTTAGAACTTTATCTTTTATAAAGATCTAAGTCCTCCTGCGGTATTACATTTGCTGCGGCAAATTGATGAAGAAAGAAGCATTTCAAAAAATATAGTTAAAAGAATAGACAGACTTATAGGCCAAATATTAAGGCATCCTGGAATAATCGCTTTGATATTTCAGAGACAGTAATATCAAAGCGCAAATTTTTTTCGAAAAATTGTGTAGGCAGACAACGTTTGGAATATGTAAAACAAATAGTTAAGAATGTAGGATGTAGGAAGTACAACGAAATAAAACGAGTCGCACTAGATAGGGGATCTTGGATAGGTACATCAAATCAGTCAATTGACTGAAGGCAATAAAAATATTTCGTAATTAGACGGATGCATTTGAAATAGATTTTCTTACTCTACAGGGCATTATTATTAATGTTGTATTTTTTTTTTAATATTAGTGAATATTTTGCTTCTTTATTTGTAATTTTAATTAAATTTATTTTAATGTTTTTGTTTAATTTATTTTCGATAAGACCGTGTAAAGACAAGTTGATTTGTATCAGTTATATTTGTGAGTGAAATTTCAAATTAGTATTATTAAGCGTTTAAAAAGTCTATTAATGTAATAATATAAATTCTTTTTTTAAAATAATTCCGAATGATTAATACGTTTATATTCAAAATATTTTTGTCCATTTTAAATCGTTTATTCCTCTGACACATGTTTGCACATATATTTTACCATTTACGTTAATATGACCAGATCCGCTTGTAGTACTGTCGAATTACGTTATTTTGAACAATTTATTTTGAGTCTGACTAGATGAAATTTAATGAGTAAAATTGTAAATTGTAAAAGTGTGTAAATTTTATTTACTAGTGTAAATTTACTTGGAAATTCACTCGTAAATTATAGTATTCATAATTATGATAAAATACGTACGATGTGCGTAGATAAAGTTATTTGTCGTGGCAAAACACTTGTAAGTGATGACGTCTTTATTGTGAAGCCGGCTACGTTTCTAAACATGCATTATTAAATATTTTACACGAGAAGAAAAATAAGATTGTATGTAAATTCTATTTCGTCTGTAAAATTGTGTTCTCTGCTGAGACCGGTGACGGTAAATAACATAGCATTCAAAAGAAACTTTTCACTTATAAATATTAGAAATAAACTTGCTTTCCGTACCTTGTCATTTATTTCAACGATTGTTGTTTATTGTCAGCTATTTCATTCAGCAGCGGCGAAGAGTGAAAGGAGGACAATCAGGCCTTCGGCTGCCCGTGTCTCGCTGCGGACGGTTTTTACATTTATGGCCTTGCCGGACAAAGCAGTAGATATAGATGTCAGCGAGTAAGTAGATAGATTAGCTTAACTTATTTTATTTATTTCGGGAAGCAATGGCGAAGATGTTGATTGTAGAGTCTGGAGAGTGTGATGGAAAACCCAAGCGGGTTGGAAATGAAGACGTTGCCGGGAGGGAAGTGGAGGATGTTTCCATCTTATCCTCCGATGACAAAAGTCAAGCTAGTCAGGCCGGTACGTCCACTCGGGTACCAAAAAGTAGTCTGATTAATGATTTCGTTAAGTCTGGGAGCATGACTGGTAGTTCTATTCCTATAATAGAACAATTTGAGGAACAATGAAGCAGTTGTTGGGGTTTCTGGAAGGCCCTCAAAGGGCCTCTCTAGCAGTTCACAGATGAGTGATCCCACGACTTAATGAGTTTAAGGCAATGTTCTCTCCTCTGGTGAATGGATTTGAGGCGCTTGCCTATAAGCCAACTGAAGTCAAAGAGGTTATATTTAAAGAGGCAGTATCTGCCCCGGTATCAGCACCTGTACCTGTGCCTATCAAGGGCGGAGCAGAAACGCTACTCCGAGGTGCTTAAAGGCAAGCGGGAGACGAGCATAGTTCGCAAGCAGCCACAAGTCATCTTCGTAAACAGGAAGGAGGGTTCCACAAAAATAATTAAAGAAATTAGACAGGAATTTCAGACTGCCCTTCAGGGCAAGAGGTCGAATTTGAAAGTAGTGACACAAAAGATACTAGGAAAGGTCTGGTTGTCATAGCGGATGACAAAGAGACATTTCAGAATCTGTCGTTTGTAAAATATTGGAGGTCAAGTTGAATCCGAAACGTAGGAGTCAAGACTCAAGTCATTGTCTGTGATATAGATCTTCGCCTCTCCTAGGAGGATGTTTTATCTCTCAAATGGGAGCAAAACAGCGACTTGGATGAGGTGACATTTAAGTCTGAGTGCAGGTTTTTGTTCAAAACAGGTAGACATGTTGCTCAAAAGTATCACGGTATATTCGAAGTTGGCCCTACTCTGTTTAACAAGTTTGTGCTGAGGGTAAGTTTTTTGTGGATTTCTCTTCTTATGGAGTCAATGAATACATTGATGTTCAGACATGTTTTAAGTTTTGTAAATTTGGTCATAGGGCTAAATTCGGTCAATATGCTTCACTCTGTGCGCATTGTGGTGACGAGGGTCAGAAGCGTGAAGATTGTACTAAAACCTCTGAGAGTCATACTAGTGTAAATTTCAGACGGTTGCGCAAGGATTGCAAAGACGATGTTGATAGTAAGAACTGTGTTTGTTATTTAAGAGTTGTTGAGATGTATTTCAATTCATTGCATTATTAGGTTTGTACAGATAAATTCTTAAAGTGCTTACATTGCTCAGATCGAGTTAGGTGAAATTGTTGAAAGGATGTCCCTCGATATAATTCTTCTGCAACATCCATATATGTTACAGGGCGGTGTATTGATCTGGCAGGCATCAATAGTTGACAGTACAAAGTTGTCATTACGAGCAATACTTATTTTGTTGGTAAGAGACTTATTTGCGGTGTTTATGGTATTTAAAGACTAAATTAATTAATGATTTGAGTGCATAGTCTAATTGAAGTTAGAAATAGGAAGAGTTTTTGTAAGAAATCTAAGAGGAAGGCGCAGGGATCGCTCTTCCACAAATCGTTGAATTTGATAATTGAAAGTTTTAAATTATGGTAGGCTGTCGTGGTTGGAAGTGGTCACACGTAAGGCGATAAGAGGTTGTGTAAATACACTAATAGAAACGTCTGCCGAGCCATTAGAGTCGATAGCATCCTGGCAGAGGCCACACTGTTGACTGCGATGTGTTAAAATGTTTAGAAGGTCTAAAAGACGATCTCCGGTAAAACCCATAAGGGCTACGAACGGAGGGGTCGTGTGACGACAGGGATCGACATAAGGCGTAAGGGATTGTCTTCCCATTCGGGGATCAGGATGTGGCAACCGGTTTTTTCAACGGCCATTAGGAAGTTATTTTAATATACTTGAGCTTATGTCCGACTCGCATTTCAATGGAAATTTATTAAATAAATATGATCCTTGTGCTTCATATTAATGCTAAGTATTGTTTATTTTTTCACTGCAGTTTAGCTTCACGTAGAAAGAATTCATTAATTCTCCCAAGTTTCCTTTTCGTTGTTAACGAAAAGGAAACTTGGAAAAGGAAACTTTTTAAAGTATCTTTAAAAAATACTAAGTATAAAGTGTTTGAAAAATAATATTCTGTAAGTAGTTGAAAATTCTTTATTAGATATTGATTTTCGTGTAAATTAATATTTTAAATCTTAATATGTTTTTAATCGGAAAATACAAACGTAAAATTTCTATATCGATCCCAATTTTGTTACAGTTATTAAGTATTTATGAATTAGATCAATGTTAGTCGTTTCATCGAACAGATTGAAAATATAGTAATGTGTGTTATTTGTATCAATTTTTTATATACAAAAAAAAAAATGGTTCAAAATAGATGAAAATAAACTTAAAAGCTAATAATCAATTTTTGGTCTTGTATTTTGCCACCAAAAATATAAAAATTTTCGTTGAACTTTTGATCTTATTTCTTAAATATGGCTGAGCCTTAAATTCATAGGTCATTATGTATCATTTGGTTTTTTATACACATACAACGAAAATGGAATGAAATTGTACTAAAATAGACGAAAATATTTTAAATACGCGCATAAGATGGATTGTTAGCTAAACTAGGTCGTCTTACACCGGTGTTGTTTTTCTTCAAACATATCCGATTGCTTCAATGTACGTATTTACTTACGTATACCGTCTTTTTAAACTATTTCGTAATGTTAAAATTCCATCTTTATAGAATTACGGCTTAACTGTAAAAATAAAATTAGACCTAAATGTGTAACAATTATACTACCTACTCCTTTTTATTTTAAGCCGCTTTAAATTTTGTCTTTGATTTTTGAAAAATTTATTAATGATACTCATCTCTTCTCCTGATCAATGTGTTTCTGTTTTCGTTTCTTTTCACTTTGACTTTTTTGTACATCGATATATCTGATAATTTTCTACTACGATACAAATTACTTTCGCCGTTCCACTTTTCTTCATAGAAATTTCTTTTCCATTCTTTTTTTCTTTCAATTACTGAATTCAGATAACATTTCCAGTTGTATTGCAAAAATAAATTATAGAACTTCTGATTTCAAGTAAAAAAAATCTGATGTTGACACTATATGACTTCTTTGTACGCCTATTTACATATACACATTTTTTGCTGCACTTCACTAAAAACTTACTTCGTTTGAAAGTGAAATACGATCCTCCTTAATAAAGTTGACAGTTACACAATTGCATTGTGGTGGACACCACATTGCATAACATTTTTTTTTTTGTGGTGCCGTATCAACATTTTATATTAATTTATATATTATTTTTGTTTCATGTCGCTGAAATAGTTATGTGGTGTAAGTCAGCACGCGTCGGATCCGTAACCATGCACACAATGATTCGAACCCGACTTACATATATATATTTTTTTTAAATTTAAGTATATTTATTCGTTAATAATTATCAACTTCTGCAAAAATTTTTGAATTAAAATGAAAAGTACGTAAAATTTTATTTCACTTATAACTTCTGATTTTTTTTAGATTTTTTATTGTTATTGTTGAATTATTATTATCGTAAAGGTTTTTTGCAATCATCAACTAATAATAATTATTAATGAATTAATATATTTAGATTAAAAAAAAAATAAGATTGAAAAAACATATATACTAATATGAAGTCGGATTCGAACCGATGTGCCTTCCCCATGTAGGATCAAATATTTCATTAATTAAAATTTTATTTGGCTATAACTCTGGAACCAATGAAAATAAGTACCACTTACGATATATCCTTGAAAATCTCTCAATGAGAGCTTATTATTGCAGTTAAGAAAAAGTCCAAAATCCAAATGATTTGGATTTTGGGCTTTTTTGGACATTTTTGATCCAGTCGATTACTATCAAAAGGGAGAGGTGCACTACTAGATGTTACAATAGTCCTAAATCCAAAATTTCAACTAACCGTTTTAGAGTTACGCAAGATACACGAACATATGTACGTACGTACAAATTTAACTCCGTCAAAATGGATTAAAGGATGGTCAAAATGGATATTTCCGTTGAAATCTGAAAACCAATTTTTTCGCGATCACAATACATCCTTTACTTCGTACCAGGAAGTAAAAATACTGCAGAATAATTCACACTATATTATAACAAGCAAAATATTTTGTTGACTCTGTTATTGATCAAGTTAATAAAAACCTAATTGATTTCATATTAAAATTATGCATTATATATTATTATATTACCGTGATTACGGTATGTAATGGCTTCTAGGATTCGTTACAAATTTGTCGAAGATTAAATCATTTTATATTATCGTTTTAAGAAATATAAATAATTCAAAAAACAAATTTTAATTATCATCTTATTTCACAATATTTTATTGCCTACCTACGAAGTAAACTTACCTGCTTTCATCCAGAAACTTTTACTCCTTCAATCTCTAAATCACTTAGGGTGACCGGTCGGAAATCTTCGCAGTTCTCTTTCAGGAACTGTGTTAGCTAATAAATAAAGATTTTACGTTTATATGTTTATATTTTAACTTTAAGTGTTCTTATTACCTCAAATATACTCGTAATTTTAGTTTATACAGTTCGCCTAAAAATAGTTGCTATCAGTGGGATTTCTCTTCTTTGAATTAAATTAAAAATGTTAAAAGATGAAAACGCAAGCAGGCCGAAAACAAGCTTAGGATTGAAATGCAACAAAGTAAACAGAAAAAATATCAACATTATTTTACAGATCTATTATAATAATCCTAATATAACAAATTAGTTTTTCTCTTATACCGCTTAAGCAACAACGGTAATTAGAAAACTGCCAAAATTTCAACCTCGTTACAGTTTTTCTTTACAAAGAGTGACCAAGAATTTAACAATAAATATTAAATTTCAGAGTGACTACGTTTTCAATGTAATTTTCCTTTTTTAATATTCTTTACTAATATAGTTATTTATATATATAATTAATATAACTTAAATTTTTTAATCAGGAATATTCATCAGCATACATCGGAGGAATTTTCATCTAGATTTTTAACTGAAAAAAAAAACAACACTGGAAAATTAGTTAAAAGTTCTTTTTAAAATAAAGTTCTGATAAGATTTTATTAAAGCATGCAGTGCAAATATTTTTCAAATTTAATCATTATTAACGCTATTTATGTTGTCAAGAAAAACTCAATCTTTAATGAATCTTAAATAAAACTTAAACGTAAATGATAAAAATATATTATATATTAAAAAAAAAGTTTTAACAATTTTTTTTATTCCGGTAGTAAATCATAAATAAATTTTCAGTTTTTTATGTACTCCATTAATATAGTGTAGCTTATACATCTTTTGTATGTTATAAATAATTTTAGAATTAGAGCTGTAATTGTGAAATTACTTCGTAGTTTAGAACCAAGCAAATTCATTCAGTGACATTCTTAAATTATAGTTTGATAGATGAATTTTTATCTGCTAAAAAAGTCTAAATTAGTTTAAAAAGTATTAATAGTATTAATAAAAAAAGTCTATAAAAGTTTAAAGTAATTTATTGTACTCGGTAATTTTTTTATTGGCTAACATTAAATTTTTCATTAGTCTTATCGAGATACTAATAACCATATCTAACCGGGTGGGAATAATTTCGACTTTTAACTGATTGCTGCCTTCCCTTATATTTCCGAAAGAGAACGGAATATTTTCACTTCTGCCCAACTTTATTCAAATTCTCTTTTCGTATTTATAATAACATTATAATTGTATTTTGTGGCGATTAATTGAATTTTATTATGGTGCTGGCTGTGTACCCCGCTTCACCACCAGGTAAAAGTTGTTCTCTAACACAGGGAGTGGATGCGTCGACGTAAATTGTTTCGATAAACTTAGCGGACGTATAAACCAAAGCGTATAAACCAAATGACTTAATTTTGAAGTTTCATAAAAATTCGGTTGACCTTCAAGATGCGTTTCTATTATCCGGTCGGTAAAAAAGCGTTCGTTATGGCAACAAAGACACATTTTTTATGTTCATTATGTCGCTAGTACGCCCGTCCTACCCCACCAACATATTCTTTGAAAGGTTTACCTGGTACACTGCCTATCTAAAATTGTCAGTACGAGCTGTCGTCTAAACATACCCTTCTAAAAGTTTTATCGTAATGAAAATACGTTTGGTTAAATTTTTCTCATTCGCGATTGATGTACTTCTTTTTCAGGCGATGGCTGTTTTGAAAGTCGTATCCAGAACTTTGCAAAGTTTTTTTATTTTTTTTTGTAGAGGATATTATTACATTAAGTCATTATTTAGGAATTGTGAAACAGGAAAAAATTTTGTTTATTATTAAAACTGCTTTTTTCCTCCATTACTTCTTTGCTAATATAAATGCATTAAACATAAATCTTCGGATATACTCGTATATAAAACATTGCAAAAGAATATTTCTCTTGCATTTTTAACAACGATCAAATCAAGAATAAGTGATGTTCTCTGCAGGTGTTAATAAAAAATTTAATAATAATTAAATAAACTGTCGTTATTTTCCTACTTCATTCGGAAAAAAAGACATTACAACTAATAACAGAATATTTTTCATGTTAGACAAGAATAGGACCATTGACATAATTTTTGGCTATTCCTTTGTGTTACGTAAATCGCCTGTTGAGAGATCGTGCTTCGCCTCGCTGAAATATTGAACCATAATCTCTCATCTGATGTCCGATTTGGGTACTTACGTATTAACGCCACCGCAGCTACAGCTTTATTTAAAATTAAAAACAAAGTAGTCAATCGGATTTCGGTTAATTAAATATTTAAATAAATAAATATTTATTTATTTTATAGATATAATTTAACCAAACTTAACCTACGCTCGCTTCGCTTGCTAACCTTTACTAATTAACACCGTAATTTTTTGAGAATTTATTTTGAATAAATACTCAATTTGATTATTTAAATAATAAATGCAATAATTACTGAATTTATTAAATAAATACTCAAAAATTTACGGTGTTAATTAGTCAAGGTTAGCGAGCGAAGCGAGCGTAGGTTAAGTTTGGTTAAATTATATTTATAAAATAAGTATTTATTTATTTATGTTAAACTCTATATCGGCCCATTTTCCACCGAAATCCGATTGACTTCTTTGTTTTTAAATAAAGCTGTAGCTACGGTGGCGTTAATACGTAAGTATCCCGATTTGAAAGTATGGACACCACAAATTGTTGGAAAAACTGGATTTGGTATCATTTTGAGCTTGTTATCATTGTCTGAAATTCTTTAAACTTATGTTTCTGAAGAGTGATGATTTGTGAACAAACATTACGAGATTGCTACAGGCCTGTACAATAATAAAATTACTGATTGTCTGAATAAACTTCCATCCGCTAAAGAATAAATGTCCATTCATTCATTCTAAAGATAAATCGGTTAAAAAAAAGACTATTCTGGTAACGCAGTATTTCATTTTTAATTTATATAGTGAGCTTAGGGGCATGAGCGCTGTGAAGGATAAGAAATCCCAAACATCTTCTGCTATTAGTTTTTTTTTTTATTCTGAAGATACAATAATTTTGAAAATTTACCGGCCGAATATTGCAATACTTTATTTACTGTTCGTTTAAGGCTGAAGGTATTAAAGTCCAATGTGGCGGCGCGAGGGAGCCTTAAAATTTTAGACATCATTATAGTAGAGATTTGAAAAATAAACTGATCGAATACGCTGTATTTTGATTTTTATTAATTTAGGGGAGCTAGAAGCACGATCCCTTTGAAGGACAAGAAAAGATTATACTGTTCCTCGAGTATACGTTTTTTAAGGGTAGTACATATTTTGAAAAAATAAAAGTTCAACTATCGCAATATTTCAGTTTTGTTAATATTTGGAGCTGGAGAAAAGAGGCCCGTGGGGTAAAGGAGATAAAAATTTTCCTTCTTCCATATAGTATTTTTACTTTTACTGAAAATACAACGTAAAATACAATTTCCTTAAAAGAAAATTTTTAATACCGTACTATTTGAATTATTTACAAAATTAAATCATTCGAGGAAGGCTAAGGGAATTAAACATATTTCTAAACCCTAGTAATAGTGCGTTTCTGGTCCCGCGGAATCAAAAATTAGATTTTAAAGTTGGTGGATGTAAGATAAAAACTTTTTTCACATTAGGTTTTTTTTCGACTATATATTGCTAATCAATCATATTACAAGGAAGAAGTACTGAAGGGAGTGAAATTGGAGATAGTTACCTAATTATTATTTAGCCTATGACACTTAAAAAGGATTAAATTTAATATAATCCTAATATTTTTTTCATATCGGTTCAGTAGTTCCTTAGAAGACCCATAACAAACGGTTCATTTTTTTATATAATATTAATAGAATTATGTCCCGTTAAAGTGTGGTAAATTGACCACATTTATGGTATACTTAAATTTATTTGCATAGGATTTTGGTAGCCGATATACGTACAATAAATAGTTTGTTGTAGCAATAATCTTCGTGTAATGTAGTCTAAAAAACAATGCAATTTAATAAAAACGGATACAAAAAACCAAAATACAAATAATGACTAAATAAATTTATTATAGAAACGTATTCTAAAAAATACCTAACAAGAGAATTTAACTGTTATTGCAGTAATAATTAAAATTATTGCCTGAACAATAACATACATAACTACATAACGTTATACAAGTAAAAGATCATTGGAATTTTTTTTTAAATGTTACTTGTTTTATTGCAAAGTAAACTACTTTGATATGAAACATTAAGATTAAATTACCAGCAGAAAAGATTCTTTCAATCTTAAAATCATATTAGTGTTTAAAAACAAGTATTAACACAGAATTTTATGGATTTAAACATTTTAAGAAATCTTGTCTGAATTTACAAATTATGAATCATTTATTCCGAGCATGGACAATGACCGAGTTTGCAGCAGATCTATATTTGTTATTAGTCGGTAACAAAATTTACCGACAAATTAATTTACTTGAAGTATTCGATGTATGTTACATCGAGTAATATTTCTATCTTCGTGTAATCGTGAAGTATTATTTGTATAACGTCGAAAACACTTATTGTTCTTTATATTAACTTTAAAAGTAGTTATTAATTTATTTATTAAATTCTTTAAGGGATTTCTAAGCGTGTTCTAAAGTAACGGACATCTCAGAGATAATAATGTTGTTTTATGCTCCAAATACATGACAGTGACAGGAAATACACAATTGGCATCCATTGTTGACAACAATAGCTCCTTCTCTACAACTGAACTGCAAGCTTGATGATTTCAGCAATTATTGTTAACTGTAACGGTGCGATGCCGGTATATACATTTTCACCGAGACAAAAAAAAAACGCAGTAGTAGCTAAAAATAATAATTATTAATTTGCGTTTCATTAACACAATAACTTTTGTTCGCACAACGCTATTGTAAATTATTTTTTTTTTACTCAATTTCGGGAATATCATCAAAGGCAGTTTTTGATATTAAATTGTATTCATATAAATCCGAATTTGTAGCGGTTCTGCTCCGTTCTGTCCAGTTTTAATTTTAAAATTTACGTAAACATTTAATTCCAGATAAACTCAATTTGAATTACTCATATCGAATTGTCTATTGTAGTATAGAGAAGCCGATCATTCAGATCAACCCTTGTTCTGTTCAGTCGCAGTGATCGTCATTTTTTGGAAGGATTTAAATTATGTTCAGAAATCACCACTCTAAAAACCAAAGGGGTCTAATTACATCCAAACCGAAATACGTTGTTCACAAATAACCTATAAAATATGAAAAAATAGTGTCTGATTTTTAAGATTAGATTTTTTAATTTTCTTTTTTAAATATATACAGAGTAATCTCGGCAGTTATGTGTTGCTGCTTTTCTGGTTTCTTTAATTAGATTAAGATAGTCTTTTATTATTGTATTACTGCTTAAAGGTAAAACTTTTTTATTGTTTAATCACGTTAAAGTAAAATAAATGAATACCTGTTTTAACGAGAAACTAAAATTAGATAAAAATTTAATTCAAGCAAGTAAAAACATTCATCGTTATCGTTTTTATTTATGAAATATTCTTTAATATCATTTAAATGTATGCAATTAATCGAGTACAGGTTACACGGTATCATTTAACACCCCTCATTAGATTTAAATATACCACCTAAATAATGTATTGTGAATAAATTTATGTACACGGATAAAACGTTTTGTATCAAATAAAATTCCTATAAGTTTCGACTTACAAGTTGTCAGCGTTTTTATTTCTAGTGTTTTGACTTCGTTTGTTCAATCAACGTAATAATTAAAAAGTAAGACCGTGAAAATATTTCATATTACACGAAGTGGGATTGAAATATCTCAATTAATTATTAATATTCTGATTTATAAATTTTATTGAAACTATAATATTTTCATCTTGAAAGATTTCGTTGTGTCTTTCTGAAAGAATAAACCTAAAGACTGTTTTAGCATAGAAAAATCTCCTTACTCGCTGTCATGTGTACGCTGCTAGACAAATTGCCGCTACCAAGTAGAATGTTATTACAATATCCTCTCTCTCTCTCTCTCTCTCTATATATATATATATATATATATATATATATATATATATATATATCTTATATCATTCTTCCAACATGGTTACTTTATTTTATGCCGCTACTTTTGACTGAATGTGTTAAATTTTGCAATTTATATGAATAGGTTCTTTAGAATTATTTCAAGTAAAGAGTGGTTAATTTTACTATTTGTATGTATTTTTATATTAAATACTGATTCACAGAAACGATTTTTTCTGTTGTAAGCAGAAAATTACTTTTTTTACAGTTAAAATTAAGTCTTTATTATTTGAACAATTCTTCAGTATATCTGTATGTTGTTTTTTTTTATGGAAGAGGGGGTTTTGAGGTTCTAAATACTCGTAGTATTAATCAAAGCTTAGGAAGCAGATCATATAGATGCGCAGTAGTTCTAAAATGGATATCTGAAAGTAGTGGTGGTACTGTTAATATTGCACTGAGGAGGTTATACATCGCTAAAAGATCTGGTAGTTTGGAAGATTAATTAATTTAAATGTCAGGAAAAGATTTTTGAAAGTATATGTTTGGAGTGTCGCTTTATATGGAAGTGAAACTTGGACAATCGGAGTATCTGAGAAGAAAAGATTAGAAGCTTTTGAAATGTGGTGCTATAGGAGAATGTTAAAAATCAGATGGGTGGATAAAGTGACAAATGAAGAGGTATTGCGGCAAATAGATGAAGAAAGAAGCATTTGGAAAAATATGGTTAAAAGAAGAGACAGACTTATAGGCCACATACTAAGGCATCCTGGAATAGTCGCTTTAATATTGGAAGGACAAGTAGAAGGGAAAAATTGTGTAGGCAGGCCACGTTTGGAATATGTAAAACAAATTGTTAGGGATGTAGGATGTAGAGGGTATACTGAAATGAAACGACTAGCATTAGATAGGGAATCTTGGAGAGCTGCATCAAACCAGTCAAATGACTGAAGACAAAAAAAAAAAAAGTTTGGAAGAAGCAATTATCTTTGTTGTATTCATGTAGTTAATTTTTCGTTCTTCATTTCTGTCGTAGATTATAAATGAAGTTTTTTGTTAATCATCAAAAATAGCTACCGAGTCTACTGAAGTGAAATCATAACTACTATAAATTGAAATAAACGATTATTTTGTGAAATTTTTTCCCAGTATTTAATCGTTGTTTATTGTAAGAAATATTTAGAGTAAATTTGCGTTTAACATGAATTTTTTTCCATATTAAGATCATACAGAAGGTACATTCACAGGAAAGTATTTTAACTATACGATTTACTCATGAGAATTTGATGTGATGCTGGGTACAAAGTTTAATGACATATAGGTATATAGAATTATCATTTGGAATTTAATTCTTATTTTTCTACAAAAGAAAGTCCCTTTTCCAATACCCCAAATTGTATAAATACTTATTGCAAAATTTCACCATAAAAAATCCCGATTAAATTTAATATCAGATTTTTTTGGAACCACGGCGCTTCCTTCTGTCTCCTAATCACTTTAGATTAGCGCATTCTTTCTTCTCCTTCTGGATCCCATTGAATTCTAAGAATTTTTCCCGAAACACCCGTCTGTATTTTAAGCCCGTCAAGTTTATGTTTGCTATCTTTAGGTCCTCTTTAAGTTGCTTGAACCAGTTAACGTTTAATATCAGATTTTATTTTTTTATTTTTTTTTAAATTCCTAATTTGAAAGTGCTGTACAAGTTTTTCATTATGAATCTGTGAATTTAATGTCAGTCGTGTACGAATAAACAAAGAAAGACTTTTAAAAACGAATAAATACTTTATTCAGAAAACGGTTATTAAAATTTTCGTTAGAAATAGAATGGCTACATCGCATGTATATTACATCCACCTGTACGATTCTCGAATGGAATTCACTCGTTCATTCCGTTCTGGTAACGACGATTTAATAACGTGATTGTCACTTTCTATTTATATCGCATTCCAAAATATCATAAGATCGTTTGTTAGCTCTTCGATCAAAATTAATTTATAAATTTTAAAATGTTGAATACTTAACCGGATATTAAATAATTTGTCGATAAATTTATTCTCGCTCAGTTTTTTTTTAAATTTTCTTCGGTCGAAAGTGTAAATATACTGTATGTTATTTCCAAGGAAAAAATTACTTTACATATTTCCATTCGATTTGTTAAATTTTTATCGCGTGAATTTCTCATTCAAATTATCTTTTAAATACCTTATTTTACAAAGGTGTTTCGTTTCCCTAGTGCATCTAATTGAGGAAGAAAGCCGATTGCTTTATCACATGTCAGTGCTGATTTAATTTTAATTTTATTCGTTATGATCATAAATTAATATAAAAAGCAAATAATTAGTTTAAAAACTAACTAAAGCCGCGCAAAGAGAGTAACTGACACTGAATATAATTATATTTAGCAATCAAGAAGATAGTAGAACCGGTGAGTTAAATAATTTTAAAAATCTTTCAGTTAGAATGAACGGTTCCTCTTTCTACAAACGTCATGGATTCCTCTCCCTCACGTCCATTTGCAATCCCCAACTCTGTTCATCTTAAAATAAAAACAGATATATAATTGCCATTAAAAATTAAATACCCGTCTTATAATCAGAAAGATCCAGCATCAAAGAGACTGATGTTCAAGTTCAGCGATTAATAGGGTGATAAAATATCTCCCGATACCCTTGCTTTCCCTTAACGTCAGCTTTTACAATCGCCATTGTAGATAGATTCGATAAAGAAAGATAGATTCGTTAAGTATTCCCTAAAATCAGTCGTTTAAGATAAAATTGATTTAACGAAATTCTTCTTGGAAGCACGAGTAATTACGTCATCCAGTCTCTTCTGCAAGCTAATTCTTATCCATTAGATACTAAGATTGCATAATTACAATACAATGAAATCTCCGGTGTTGAGAATTTAGACTCTTAGGAGTATAGACATGCCTAGTGTTATGCTATGATGTACACTTATTCGCTCAGTCGGTTCACCTTGGGACCTTTATTGGCTAATAGCTCATGCCCGGATGTTTCATTTGTGAACCAGAATAATCATTCATCAGTTAAACCTCTCTATGGGTTGTATGGCTGTGATTGAAGAAGACGTTTTAGTGGCCGCATGATAGATGATAAATAAATGTTGAGACTCCCCGTCTTAACGACCATTATATCTAATCTTAGCTACAATATTATACTATATTTAATATAGATCAAGGATTATCATTTGTTCGTGAGAAAAATCGCGTGTTAATATCGGATTGATGACCTTTTATGAAAAATGAATCTTTAATTAGTCTTTTAAAATGGAAAATGGAAATAACAGACTATTGAATCTATTGTTTAACGAATGTGGAAGCATTTTGGTTCCACAATATAAAACATAAAAATGAGCGAAATAAAGCTTATTCGTGTAGATAAGAAAAGTTTATTGTTTATTTAAATATAATCCTAAAACTGTAATACGACCGGTTATTTTTTCGTATTTCTTTTCGATTACCTATCTCGTTTTCATCCACAAAATTCGTATTTCTTAAATTTATAATGAGCTGGGCATTTTTTACTTGATTCCCACTTTGTTGTAGTTTAACGTCCTAAACTGCAAAAACTAATTCTGTAAGAAATAATTTGTAGGGTTTTTTTAAATTAAACTATTAAATAGAATTAGATAAAATAACGTTACAGTGTCAGACTATTATGAAGGGTAAATATTGTCCCGGTTTTATTATACGATAATTTATTTTATATTGTTGGTTATTTTTAGCCAAGGTTGGTATTACTCTAATATAAAGTGAAAGTTGTATACGGTCAACTGCTCCGCTCCGTTGCCTTCAATTGTTGTGTACCTCATTGTTCCGTACTTTACGGTATGGTACAGCACGGTGTACTCTATTCATGCTGCATGTTGTATGGTTTTTTTACTGTATTGTATTGCTATGGGGGTGTCGTAATACACTATCGAACCGATGTGAAATTTATATATTGTTTAAATGTTTAATTCATTTTTTTTAAGATGTTTATAGTCATAAAAGACACGCATACTTAAACACAGGACACGCAGATATGTATGCACACACACAAGGCCGGTGAAAATATTATAATCTGAAAGTATGTAGGCTACAAAGTATAGTCGGTCTCGGATAGAGGAAATTCTTTCATTTAGAAATTAAAAAATTAATTTTCTCGTCATTGCCACTATCGCTTTTGAGTTCTGTTTTAAGAGAGAAAGATGTTTTTAAGGTGGAAACGGCGTGCGATACTCGTTGCATCACTAGGGAAAAGAAACTTGTGATTAAAATTAAGAGTTCGCCATGCAACACAGTGTGCTATCGGAACTACCGTTAATAATTAATAAGATTAACTAATTTGGGTTATTAAATTATAGGCAGAGCTGGAAATCTACTCTTACAATAAAGACGTATCCTCCAATTATTTCATCGTTCACTTTCGTTTCTTCTCTTCCCTTTCACCTGATTATTAATTTCAGCATATTTCTTTCTACAAGAACGTAAATATCTGCTGTTTACAATCCATTCTGATCTCTTAACTTAAAAATTGTTTTAACACAATATTTACCGATTACTAAAATTAGTACCAAATATCATACGTCTTGAACTTTACTGCAACATTAAAAATTTTTATCTCTGTTACTCGGTAATTAAGAATAATTACTCATCTGGTAGAATTGTTGAAAAGATTCAAAATAATATATTCCACATAATATTGAAGCATGTTATAAATTAAGTTTTACTTCTGTGTTTCACCAGAATGTTTTCATCTTTAATGATAAATAATGTTCACCAAAGATTGCAAATTAATAAAGCATCAGATTTTTTTAACAAATTGTGATTTTTTACATCTCTTTGTAAAACGAAAAAGCTTCTATTTGTGTGTGTGTGCGCGCGCGAAGTTTATTAACCTTTTGAATAATCATTTGATCAATAAATAAATTTATGTATAGTAAGTCTGACCAAAATTATATCTTATGGCCCTTTCTGCCTTTATAAGAACTTATAGTAATATTATAACGCAGAAATAAAACTATATTTTAGAGTAAGGTATTATCATCTGATAATACCATATCTGTAAAGTCCATAGAATTATAAAAAAATTAATTTCGCTCTTACGGGTTTCAACCATTTTAAAAATGGTTAATGCAGCCATCGGATGTTACTGAACTTGTAAAGTTCATCTCTCATACTCACTGGAACAACTACAAGATATATTATATTTAGTTATTCTTTTATGGTAAGAAGTCTGAAGTACTGTAAAAAAAAGAACCTCTTACACCGATTCTCTCTGTAGACATTTTATGTTTTATTAAGGCTTTCTTTAAATATTCCGATTTTCCCATTTTAATGTCAGAAAATGTTAAACTTGTCACAAGGAAATCTCGACAATCCTTATCTTTCAGTTAATGAAGACGCCTATTTGAGAGCGTTAATTCGTCATCAAAATTTAAACAACAGATTATCTAATTAGGTTATCTAATGCGACGACCACTTGGAACTATTTTAAATTCAGTCCCTGTACAACACTGATATCTGAATACACAACAGCGTAATAATGTAATCTAGATACGAAAACAGTAAAGATCTATAGCATTTTATTTGCTGTAACATGGTTTGGGTCGATAAGCCCTTCTGTTATCTCACATCAGTAATAAAAATATTATAATTTATAATTCATAATAAAAATGTAACAATAAAAAAAATATATAATAATACTCGTACACAGCATAAAAATAGAATTGTATAATTTTTTGGACAAATTATTAGCACAATAACATAAATTATAATTCAGTATACTCGTGCTGTAATAGGTTTCATAGGTACAAATATGAAATCGCCTCTAATAACGAAATACTTTATATTAAATCTACTCGTAATTAAAAAGATAAAGTAACATCTTCTTTTTCCTGTTTAGCCTCCGGGAATTACAGTTCATATATTACTTCAGAGGATGAATGAGGATGATATGTATGATATGTATAAATGAAGTGTAGTCTTGTACAGTCGACCATTCCTGAGATGTGTGGTTAATTGAAACCCAACCACCAAGGAACACCGGTATCCACGATCTAGTATTCAAATCCGGATAAAAATAACTGACTTTACTAGGACTTGAATGCCGGAACTCTCGACTTCCAAATCAGCTGATTTGGGAAGACGCGTTCATCACTAGATCAACCCGGTGGGTCGATAAAGTAACATCTAAAAAATCCTGAACTATACCTAAATAAAGCTAATCGAACATATTAAACCAAACCACCTAACCTAACCTTCTGCACCACCGGTTACAAAAAATTAAAAACTTTAAACCCTGGAAAAATATATTTAAGCAAACGTACGAGTTTATTAAGAAAGATGAAAAAATTACGCGGGAAGTATCTTTTAAAAGAAAAGATTAGGAAGTGGCTGTTATCAAACTGTTTTTATAGCAAGGAATTAAAAGAACCCAGTATTTTAATGTACGAGATATGTGAAAAAAGTAATGAGACTGACTTTTTACTTACCAAAGTTCTTATTTTTTTCAAACAACAATATTATCCCCTTCAAAGTAGTTCCCTTGGGCAGCTAGCTGCCCAAGGGAAGTCGCATACCGACGAAGTCGTTGTTCCCACTCCTGGTAGCAGCGCTGGAAAGCTTCAAACTGGTAGGACTTTTAACTGGTCGGTCACAGTCTTTTGAATGTTCTCCAGAGTTCCAAAATGACGTCTTTTTAAGACATGTTTCAATTTCAGGAAAAGGAAAAAGTCACAAGGACTCAAATCTGGTTAAAAATGGTGGTTCAGGAACCGTAGGAATGAGTTTTGAGGTCAAAAATTCCCTGATGGAAGTGGCCGTGTGACACGGGGCACTGCCATAATGAAGCACCCACTTGTCTGCAATGTCTGGTCTCATGCGAATCACTCTTTTCCTGAGCCTTTCAAAGACACCTTTGTAAAACACTTGGTTGACAGTTTGTCCTGAAGGAACAAATTCTTTATGCACGATATCCCTACTGTCAAAAAAGAAAATCAGCACGGTTTTGATCTTTGATTTGTTCATTCGACATTTTTTTGATCGAGAAGATGACGGAATGTGCAACTCTTCACTTTGTCGGTTTGTTTCAGGATCGTACTCAAATATCCAGGATTCAACACCCGTGATCACACGATTGAAGTGTTCTTGGTCATTGTCAATCCTCTCAAGAAGATCAAATCACACGTTTCTTCGATTGTCCTGTTCCGTTGTGAGGTTTTTCGGCACCGATTTCGCCCAAACCTTTCGCATGTCCAAATCGTCTCTCAAAATTTGATGTACAGTAAAAGTGTTTAAATTTAACTGTTCGCTCATCATTCTTATTGTTTGATGTCATAAGAATCCTCATCCTCAACGTTTTCGTCAGATTTTGAAGTTGAAGGTCTCCCTGAGCGAGGTTGATCTTCAACGTGTTCTCGGCCTTCTAAAAATGATTTGTGCCAGCGGAAAACTTGTGCTCTTGATAAGCAATGTTCCCCGTAGGCCTGTTTCAACTTTTCAAAGGTCACACTCGCGGATTCCCCAAGTTTAACACAGAACTTGATTGCAGAACGTTGTTCTAAATTCCGGTGCTCCATTTTCGTAACACACAACAAAAACACAACTTCACTGATGGCGCTGTCAAAAATAATATGTTGGCTGAACACAAGAGTTGAAACTCGTACTGAGCATGTAGAAGGGATGAACAGACCGGTAGACACAGCGTTGCCAGATCGCTCGCAGTATTACCAATCTCATTACTTTTCTCACACACCTCGTATAGTTGCTTTTGTTAGTTTCGAATGTATAAATATTTACTTATATATATATATAAATATTTACTTATATATATATATAAATATTTACTTATATATATATATATATATATATATATATATATAATGTAAAGGTTATGTCTAATTTTTTTGTTGTTTTTTTTTTGTTTAACTTATAATTGATACGATTGAAATTATATTTGTATATATGTATGTTTGCTACAGAAGTACTATGACTCTTTTATATTACTCATAAATAAATAAATAAATATGTCTTGATACGCAGGAAGCTTCATTTATATTAATATGTTTAAAATATTGATTTTCATTATAAGAGGATAAACAGCATGTTTAAATGCAGTTTTATGTGTCAAAGATAGAGGAAAAAAAAGAGCTAAATTTTATCTAAGAGAGCTGAAATATTAAAAAATTGGCAATTTCAATAACTTTTTTTTTAGTAGATACGTAAAATCTATTTTCAATAGTTGTAGAAAATTTAACCCACCGGGTTGGTCTAGTGGTGAACGCCTCGTCCCAAATCTGTTGATTTGAAAGTCGAGAGTTCCAGCGCTCAAGTCCTTGTAAAGTCAGCTATTTTTATACGGATTTGAATATTAGATCGAGGATACCGGTGTTCTTCGGTGGTTGGGTTTCAATTAACCACACATCTCAGGAATGGTCGAACTGAGACTGTACAAGACTACACTTTATTTACACTCATATATCATCCTCTGAAGTATTATCTGAAAGGTAATTAACAGAGGCTAAACAGGAAAAAGAAAGAAAGCTGTAGAAAATTTAATTCTTAGAAAATTGTTGTAAAATAGCCCAATAAAAAACAAATACAAATTCAAGAAATTTGATTTTATTACTTACACTTACCGTATGAAAACGAAGGGAATACTAAACATGTTTGCTTTCATACAATGTGCAGTTATAAAAAAATTAGAGTATTAAGGATACTAGTAATGTCAGTTATTTTTACACGGATTTGAATACTAGATCGTGGATACCGATGTTCTTTGGTGGTTGGGTTTCAATTAACCACAAATTTTAGAATGGTCGAACTGAGACTGTACAAGACTACACTCATATATATCATCCTCTGAAGATATTATCTGAACAGTAGTTACTGGAGGCTAAAACAGGAAAAAGAAAAAGTGTATTAAGGATAAGAATAAAATAAAAAAATAGATAAAATAAAAAAATATATGTTATTTGTACTTTTATTTTAACATTATTTCCTTTCTTTTTTTTTTTTTTTGGTTGTTTGTGGGCGAAAAACGCTTGGCGTTATCATCGCCCGGTAGTTATTATTAAAAGGGTAATATAACTCCAAAATAATAATCTATACAAGGTGTAAACGTAATATTAATCATATAATAAAAATTTACTAAAACAAGCGAAGAAGGCAAAATAAAACCCAAAACTAATATCACAGACAAAGTTGATAAAATATTAAAGATAAAATAATAGAATAAAGAAAGTATAAAAACTTACCCCTTACTTAATCCCACCCCGGATAGTAAAATTAAACACATAGAACTAAAAAATCAAATCGAAAATAAAGGTTAAAATTATTAAAAAACTCTCCTTACAGTAAAACATATATAAGTATATTAAATCCTTTGTAGTAACCCAGTACTATGCAAAAAGAGAAACATTCGTTCCAAAACCCTGCCATCATTGCCCAAGATATCACGAATGCTGCTGGGTATATTAAATTGACGACGCAACGCCGCATAACATACGCAGTCTACGAAAATGTGGTGCACAGTCATGCGGCACTTGCATCGTGTGCACAGGGGTGGGTCTCCTCCTGACATTAGATATTCATGTGTGATCCTCGTATGCGCCAACCGTAACCGGCAGAGGACCACTTCCTGAAGACGAGAGTTCCTGCAAGAGGAGCCCCACGGCAACACTGAGTCTTTAATCCGTCGAAGTTTACTATCGACGGCAGCCGTCCAGCCACTTGCCACCTTGCTCGCAGTGATAGTTTTATATGATTAATAAAATAAAATCAAAGGTAGTAACTCGGGTGGTGAAAGGAAGCTGAATACACGCATCTTTCGCAGCAGAATCTGCCCTCATTATTTCCAACATTATTTCCTGCATTATTTAACCATCTAAAATATTAAAAGTAAATATTTTTTTTCATTTACGTAAATTTATTAAAATTACCTAATTGTTTTCAGAATTTGATGGTTGGTTATCATCTTTTAGAGCAGTGTCTTGTTTAGGTTAAATAGCATAACATAGAAGGCGATGAATTAATACGCAAACATTCTGTTTTTAAGTTTTTTTATCGATAACTTATTTCAACGCGCTAATCAGTTTTTCAGATTTGTTGTGAGAATTATTGTGTTTAAAGTTTTTCAAAATTCAGTAGTTTAATTTTTGATATTTGTAGACAAAACAAAATCCATTCAATCGAAACGACTATGATTTTATTTACTGTAAAATTTGACTGGTGTCATTTTCCCATGATCGGTTACAATGGGTAATATATTTTTTTATTTACCCAGTTTTTTTTTATCATTATAACATTACCTTTTTTAATTTACATCATATCTTTTTCTGTTTTTTTAAATTGAGTTGTTTGATATTTACCCAGACATCTTTTAGTATAGCTTATGTAATCATAAAAAAATTGACGTTTTTTATTCGGTAACGGATCATGAATTCAATATATGACATTTGCCATTATCTAGTCAGTGGGAAGTAAGTTTATAACTGTATTCTCTTTTTTTCTTTTTTTTTTTTAGTAACATGTAAAAATTACCCATCCTCTAGTTTATTTAAACCGTTTTGTTTATTACACTGTCATAATAATAGTCTATGCATGAAGAATTTTCCAGCAGTTGTGTAACTCCTTATCTAGAATAACTGTACAAAGAATTGTGTTCTGTTTATAACCGATAATTCAATAAATGGCATTTTATGATAAATTTCGTCAAATTACCGATAATAATGCGTTGATAAAATTTTCTGGTATACGAGATATTATACAAAATACTTGCTGCAGAAATTTTGTTGTTAACGTTCTTTTGGTCTATCTGGATATTTTTATTCTTATAAGAAATTAAGATCCATTGACTATCTTCAAAAATATTAAATAAAATTACAAATTGAAATTTTTTTAACTTTTCTTGAGTTACTTTTTAACAAATACATGCGACACCCGTGGAATTTTAGTGTATAGTTTACAACAGCGATTAAAGCTATCAAGAACTAAAGCTGAAGTTTCCATTGACAATTCCATTATTAGTAAGGTAATATTAACAGTCTTCTTTTATCTATCTTACTTGTGTAAGAACGCAAACTTCAATGTTCTTTTCGTATTGAAAACTCCAAATTTCTTCGCTTCCTGTACTTGTAATTGTTATTTTCTTTATACCATAATTTTATTTAGACTAGCGAGCTAAGTATACTGGTTTTACTTAACTGTTTTATTAAACATATTTTTATTACACATCTAAAAAAGGGTTTAATGAGGTCTTTTAACGTAATACAGTGACAATTTTACCAACATTTGTTCGTTGTGAATAGTGAAGGTAACTTTTACCATTTTATCAATTTCGTTTATTTAATTTTTCATGAAAAATAAATAGTTATGAGTGGAAAATTTAATATTCAATGAATTTAGAAATATTTTGATTTTATTAAAGAAGACATAAATTATTACTTGTGAATTTTTCAATGCAGTTATCCTATACATTTATGTAAATTACTGTTTTCTCCCTTCGTTGTAGTAGCGTACAGACAGTAAAACAAACCTCCACTGCTTTTAAATCGGTAGTTAAATTAATTTAAACTTGCATTCACGCATACTTCTCTCGAGTTATCTCTGTGATGTCCAGATTGAATAAACTATTCGTTTTCTTTCCTCAAGACCTTTTTTGAGAAAGTGATTAAACTTTAAATAATTTAGGGTTTTTAAGAGAGGTCCATTTTTTACAACACAAGTATTGAAATTTAAGCTTAGGGATTATTTTTTTAAACCCCTCAGGGATTTTTAAACTAATTTTTGCTTACTTTCCTAAAAATTCCTTTAGACTATCACATCTGAACGGTTTTAGAAGATATACATGTATAATGGAAATGTAACTTTAATTCCGATAATCCCCTTTTTGAAAATACTATCAGGATAAATTCCTAAGCGTAGATTTAATACTATTCTAATACAATTTTGTACATTTAGAAAATAGATGGAGTAATTTCAGAATAGCATATCTCTATTAGAGCGAAATGCTCTCATTTTTAAAACGTGGTTTGTTCCATTTTGCACCTTCTCGTGGATGACTGATAAAAAAATTTCTTCTTAGCGACAGCTTATTAACTAAATAGAATATTCTTATCTGATTTCAAATTTCCATTTCTTCCATCTCTATACTCATTTTTAACCTCTAATTACACACCTTAGGGGAGGGGAATCAAGGCATTTTTCCTTAGTTTTCTTAAAATCGACTTAGCCGAATTTTGCCTTATGGTTATCTGGAAAATAAATTTATAATGAGTCATTTAATAAGGGGTTTTTTTAATGCATTTTCCTTGATTTTGTTTCAAGTAATGAGCTGTTTAAAATATAATCAATACATTTTTGAAATCGTGTATTTTAATAAATAGTATTTAAAATGTTGAGATAAATAAATTACTCTATTAAATGAACTGATTTCCTACCTAGAGTTAAAAATTAAATCTTTGACATAAAAATCAGTTTGTACTGAGAAACCGATTATTTTTTTTTTAAATTATTAAAATCTTCATAATTATTTTTAATCTAGAACGGATTATCTACAATATACAACAGATATCTGTATCATTATTATTGATATTATTCTTCACAATGTTTCCACCGAATTTTTTTATTTATTATTAGAGTTATTATTTTAATAATGATTTAATAATAAAGTGAAAGAGGTAACTACAAATAATTTAAGCTCTACTGTCGTCATTTTAGAATTTTTTTTTTAATTCTCCAAAATAAAATTCATGTTTTGTTACTGATACCGGATAACAGGCTACGTGGTCTAATGAGTTGATTCTCTAATTTCTCATTAAATATATTGCAACTGTTATGGAGAATTATGTATTTACTCAAGGTAAAATGATGATAAGTTGAAGTAGGAGGCTCTTTTCACCAGGGCGGAGGTCACAACGGGCACGTTTATTTATGCGGTTATTTATTTTTATGTATACATTAAACAAAAAAAAGAAAAAACGGAAATAATTTTGCTGCCTCATCGGTAATCTGAATAAAAAAATAAATGCGATTATGCTTAAAACTTTTTACTCGAAAAAAGTAACTGAATACGTAATTTTATCGAAGACCGTAGCTAAATCATCATCAGTGGTTATAATGACAATATTATAACTACTGAAGATAAAAGTATAACTAGCATTACAATTATTAAATACTTAATATAACTGATAAATAAGTAAATGCGCATTTCATTGTTAAATGATCATCATCTGTAGTCATAGGTAAATCATTAGCTTAGTTTGCGTAAAGTAATACTATAATATTATTATTCCCCCTATATTACACTATATACGCGTACCGTATGGTGTATTTAGAAATTAAAAAACCTGTTTATTTTTAATTTTCATTCTTTTTTATAAAAACCATACGTTATCTTACCTTTATAGATTTTTTTTTAACATTTACATGATAATATGTTACGGTGATTTCGCTAAACTTAAGCGTTCCAGTTTATTGTACTTTTGAGCTACTCCTAAATAAAAGAACACTTTTTTCGTTTGGCTTACGTATTACGCCAATTTTAGGTTTCCTTAGTTATATTGTGAATTTTTCATAATTTACGGACAAAAAAATTTAATTTTTAAAGTTTGAAAAATTGAAAATTTTCCGGCCACTTTTTATGCGAATTAAACATAATATTGTTTGAGATTAATTGACAACTTTAACATTAGTTTTGTAATGACGCTACCAAAAAGTCTCATAAAAATTATTATATCTGTTGTTACATAATCAGATTTAAATCAGCTCAAAAGTTGACTGGCTCCGTTAAAATCTCTTAAAACCGAATTAACTACGACTTTATGACCGTCTGTAGAGTTTTATTAAAAATGAAAAGTTTCTTGAAAATAGTTCGTTAAATCAATATCGACATACAGTATAATGTTTGTTGTTATACTTTAACTCGCTACATGTTTTTATAAGCTGAAATTTCATGCGATTATAAAATTTAGGTCACTGTGTCACTATTATATTTTAACTATATTTATTAATAATAAAGAAAGTGAGAATTTATGTTAACAGTTTTATTCTCACTAAAGAATATTACTACTATTGTAAGACATCAACACGATATAACAATGATCACAGCACGAAATTTTCGTTTACATATACCAACTCTGTTCTTAGATGCTGAGAATGTTTCTTTCTGAACGATACTGTTGTTTTTAATTTCATTTTTATTGCGTTCACTTTCTGTAATTATTCTACATCCGTTTTTATTTTATTTTTACTAGTGTAATTCATATACTTTCTAGCATTGCAAAGAATTAATTTTAATGTAACCTAAAATACATTTCAGGTCATGCTAAGGGATAAAATTAGCCGTTATGGTAGTGAATATTGTTGTCGAAATAATTACAACTTGATGCTGTTGATCATCGAATACAAGATATCGATTATTTGAATTAAAATAAAGTGGCAGTAGTGATGTTCTTTATAAAAGTTTACAGAGTATGGGGAAGCATTATTATGAACTTGAGCCGGTCTCCTGGCGCGAACGGTAACGTCTCCACTTTTCATCCGGAGGTCCCGGGTTCGAATCCCGGTCAAGCATGGCATTTCCAAACCCTATAAAATACAAAAATCCCTTTCGGCAGGCGGGAAGGCGGAGGTAGATTTCACCGGTAGAGGATAAAAAGATTTCCACCTTAAAATTAAGAAAAACTTCAAATTTGGTCATGATTGCAAACTTCGATGATTGCATGTGAAAAAACGTTTCACATGTTTAACATATGACAAGCCCCAATCTTCTTACAGTTCCAGCAACACTTTGGTCATCCCTTGCCGTAAGAGTTGGTCATATCAAAAATTTTTTAACACAAAAGTTTTAGATAATGTTTTGAGGTCTAATGGCCACTTTAAACCGATTCGATACTGTGTCTATTAAGGAAGGTATGAATTTTTGTCTTCAAAACCCTATTTTTTCCATCCCCTGGGCCAATGGTTGGTGATATCAAAAAACTTTACTTGGATAAGTTTTAGGCCCTTATCCAAAGAATAGTAGGAACTTTCAAGGAATTCGATATTTTACTTAATAAGAAGATTATAGCGATATTTTGTTTTTTTTTTAAAGCCCCCCTCATTTCCATCCCCATGGTCCGATTTTGCCCGTTAACGAAATAGACCGATAATTTGGGTCGATATATTTTATGCATCAATTTGAAAGTGATTGATGACAAGAAAGTGAAAAAAATATATGTGTATATAAACTTTTGAATTTGCGGTGGTTTTGGGATCTAGGGAATGTGAAACGCAAAGATATGTCGAAATTTTCCGGAAGTCGAATCATGGTACCCATTACAATAGGTAGCTTTCTTATGAAATCTACCTAAAAATTGCCATTTCATCTTATTCTCTGAAGCAGTATTGGAGACTTAAAGAAAATAAACTTGTTGAGTTTCACATTCGTATATTTAATTTACTATTGTATCTTTATTTGTATTAATCTTGAAATCAGATGTTTAATGATTTAAAGAACACATAACATATGTTTTACTTTTAATAAAGTCGTTCATTCTTTGCCTGGATAGTTCTGGCTTTAATTATATTTGTTATGTAAATATTTTGTAATTCAGAACGTAGTTGAAGATTTTTTAGTTACCTGGATCACTTTCTTTTCAAATTATACTCAAATTTTCACAATTTTAAACTTAAAATTTGTATTTGTTTAATTCAGTATAATCTGTAAATTAGTTATGTGAGGCACGTTTTTAAAGTAAGTACCGTTTTGAAATTTAAAAAAAAACAAGTACACTATTCTCAACAATTTTATTTTTACGTGAAAGCCTGTACATTTAATCTACTTTTCTGCATAATTGCCACCAATATTAAAGCACTTGTATCGTGCAACCAGCTTTTGAACACCGTCGTCATAGAAGTCTGCCGCCTGACTTAAAAACCAGCGCAACACGGTCGCTTTGACACCATCATCATCGATAATTTAAGAGTTCGGTCAAAATTTCATAGACAACAGTTCATTAAACTAGAGGAAATTCTTCAGACAGCGAAGAAATCGTAAAGCGTCTGTTCTTTCTCACTTTTTCGTCAACTTTCTGCACCAAATCATCAGTAATAGAAATTCGTCCATTCCGTTCCTCATCATGAACATTCTGACCTTTAAAAGCTCTAACCCATTTTCGTATATCGCTCATAATGTTTTCTCCATACATTTCACTGATCTGACGATGAATTTCAGCCGCTTTCACGCCTGTAGCACTAAGAAAACGAATCACATCACGTATTTCACAATCGGCGGGATTCTCGATCAGCAGAGACATTTTAAATACACAAACAGACGTAAACACAGTCGAATATTTCCTTAATGGCTTCTGTGGCTTGCCAACAGATGCGGGTACACAGTGCGCATGTGTGGAATGCTGACCGCAGCGTAGCAATGGCGGAATTTCAAAACGGAACTTACATTAAAAAAACATGCCTCGTATTAATATTTCTGTTTTATTAATAATGTTGTTTTTTACTACTGTAAGGTTTGTTTGAATTGCCAACAGAATGTCGAAAAACTTTATGCATTTCATGAAGTACGGCCATTAGTCCTAAGGGTGTTTGATCTGCTTTTATCACTATCGGTGCTATTTCCTCCTAAACGTCATCGAATAGGAGTTATCGGCTATGAGTTATGGGATAAAGTTCCCTTCTTTCCACCCTCATAAACATTAATCGTTGGAGTGCATTATCCGATAAAAACGTACGGTACGTAATGCAGAATTATTACGCTATACGTTTAGCATGTTGTAACAAACATGCTTTATATGGGCAAGGCCAAACCCGTAGAGAAGAGCGTGTTATTCATTTTAAATTTAAAAAATAAATTTTATTGATTTATATTTTTTTCTTTTAAAATACAAAAATTGTTTAAAAATTAACCGGTCACACAACCTGTGGGTTAACTGCAATACCAATACGTAATATTGGAGAGAGTAAACGAAAACAACTTCATATCAGTAAAGAAGTCATACTTCCCAAAATTTTGCGTGTATTTTTAATATTGTATTGAATCGGATTTTAATACAGTTCTCATATAAATGACATACAATCCGAGCAAAACTAAATAGGGTATTCCGTAATTTGTGACGTCCAACTGGCTTGATATGAATAAGGATTGATATGTATAAATGTAAATGAAGTGTAGTCTTGTACAGTCTCAGGTCGACCGTTCCTGAGATATGTGGTTAATTGAAACCCAACCACCAAAGAACACCGGTATCCACGATCTAGAATTAAAATCTGCATGAAAGTAACCGCCTTTACTAGGATTTGAACCTTAGAACTCTCGACTTCGAAGACATAGCGAAGTGGAGGACAAAGGTCGTAGTTGTCGACGGGGATTTCAACGCTAGTGTCAGAAGTGTACAGCAGCTGACGAGTTGGGAGAACTGGACGAGGAAACATTAAGCGACCATCGTATGATCTCATTCGAGACTGGCGGTAAAACCTCGAAAGTGCAGATAGGCTTCAAAAGATCATGTTTCCAGAAAAGCAGAGTAGGGCAGTTTAGGTCAGCTATTCAGACTGACACTGGAAGCATAATTTTACATTTTTAGTAATTTTACTGGAGCATTAGATCATTCCCATTTAATGACGTAAGATGAAATTCTTATCAACCCGTGAAAAATAATAGGATGAATAATTTGAACCCGGATCGCGCTCAACTGAATAAAAGTATAATATTTGGAAAAAGCTCCACCTAAGTAAGACGTAACTCTTAAGAAGTAAAAAATATTTTTTTTAACTTACTTTTATTTTTACTTTTTAACCAAAGCTGCACCTGTAAGCGTAAGAGATTTAGTTAAAATAAATTTTAATCATGAAAATTTCTGGAATAAGAATTATTTTGCAGTTAATAGAATGACTTGTTCTGCAATAATTTCGACAAATTTCCTGGATAAAAAACATTATTTGTACATTTTCCTTAATATAGCAAATAATAGACAAAAACTATAAAATTTATTATTTCATGTGACCTTTGACTATTGAATTAAAGATTTTAACCTGTAAGGATCAGATTTATCGGTCTTTACAGAAGATTGAGTTCTGTATATTGCGTAGAAGGGGATGCCCATTTGTATGTGCTATATTGGTCTGCACGCTTGTATCATTTGAAATATTTACGTTGACATCTCTGCACGTTTCGAATATATGCACGTACTGAAGAGAAATGAACGGAAGAACAAATCATGTGACTGAGCATGACAGTAGTACAGTACTATTAACACACGGTAGCGCAGTATTCCGATTCGGAAACGGATCGTCTGAACTTCGCTAGATTTCATACTTGTAATTCAATGTTCCCTAGTACAAGGCAACATAGCCTGACGTAATCGAGTACGCAATAAGTATTATTGATTTTAATGTATAGTTGTGCGGGGAAATTAAGTGCCGTTTATGTGTTAATTAAATTAAATAACTTCCGTAACATGTAAAAAAACTATTTCGGTGGGTTTTGCATAGTTTTATCACTTTTTAATTAATCATACGCATTTTTTATTATTTATGCATGTTTCTACGCACGCAAAACAAAGATTCTGAAGGAATGATAATTCTTATAATTATAATTAATCAGATTCTTAATTAATAATAGATAAATGAAATAATATTACAATAATAATATTATAATGAGTAATAATATAATATAATATTAATATAATAATATAATATAATACAATATTAATATAATATATTTTTTTTTTAGTTTGTTTAGTTTAGTTTGATTAATTTCATTGAAATATAGATATGCTGCAATAGTGTATCTGAAGTTGTGTATGTGAGAATTTGATGAAGATTGGTAGTCTTTCCTGAATTACGCTCTATTTAAGTCGACAAATGCAACATAACCTCAAAGTTATATTGACTGTAGTGGTGTATTTTTCATACGGCGCGGTGTTTATGCATCGAGTCAGGGTGGTAAGCAGTTGAAACTTGTGTGTAGGGTCTCTACTCTTTAATCGAACGTATTTAGTGTGTTGTACTCTGAAAATCAGTGCGTTTCGAATTGCGAACTAGTTAGGCGTCAGAAATGGAAAGTCGGTCTTCTTGTGCAAAACTGCGCAAGTTTCTTCTTAATGTTGTCGTTATTCAAGTTTTCTTTAAAATTTAAAGAGCACTTATTCAGCATCGGTAATAATAAAATCTTCAACTTTTCTATTGTTGAAGTGGTACGTTAATCGATATGAAGGTTTTTTAAATATTTTTTTCAACTTTTTGATTAATTAAATATGTCTAACGGAAACAAACAATGGTTTAAAAATTATGTATAGAAATTTACGTAATTTAGCTTTTTTTTTTCAGAATCCTAACGAAAAATCTTTTAATGAATCCTTACAATATTGCGGATTTTTATATCTTCTTAAGGAATTTTTTACTCACTTCAAGATTATAACTGTCAACCTCAAGAGGTAATTTTCCTTATTATGGACTGGGACTGATGAGGTTCCTGGTAATTTATATTTTTTATTAACTAATTATTCTTTGTGGTGAATTTGAAATAATGCATTTTTACGTTAATAATTGGTACTAACACGATTTAACAGTAGCGTGTTGGAAAACAAAATGCTCATTTACCGCTTAGTTTACGAGAATAATATTAAGTGTTAATTGACTTTTCTAAAATTCGGTGTATTTAATTCGATGTAATTTATT
Source organism: Lycorma delicatula (assembly GCF_047948215.1). Taxonomy (NCBI): domain Eukaryota; kingdom Metazoa; phylum Arthropoda; class Insecta; order Hemiptera; family Fulgoridae; genus Lycorma; species Lycorma delicatula. The sequence goes on from NC_134455.1 coordinate 342,304,484, forward strand.
CGTATCGGGCATATTTTGAAATAAAATATCATAGACTGACGTAAGATATGAAGAGAACGTTTAGAATACCTATGTGCTGAGCTCAGCCGTTGTTAACCTTATAGAAATGATTTCATCAAACTTAAAATCACAATATCATTTAGTGTGTGCTGATTATAGACTATACTTGTTTCACAACTAGATATGATCGATTATCACAGAGACTTTTGCATTATTTTTTTTTTTTAGTTTCTTAATTAAATAATATAGATCTGCTGAAGAAACGCTAGTAATCTATTGATTTTATTATTAACCAACTATTTTATATTTAGTATTTCTTTATTGTACATTTATAGAAATTTAGTTAGTTCATCAATCAACATGACGGAACGTGGTTAAATTTCAAGAAAAAAGTAAAGAATTTCGGAGAAAAAATTATTTTTCCGTCAGATATGTTACAGAGGTGGAATTATTTTGATATCTTTGAAAATAACAATAAAAACAAAATAAAATATGCACCTTCGACCAACATTAAAACAAATAGCCAACATTTTCAGGAGAATAATATGTTTTAAGAATTTTTTTTAAAAGCAGAAAATCAACTAACAAAATATAAGAGCCCAGGAAAAGTTCAACAACTATACTTTATGAAGTTTATAAACACACTAAATTTAGCAAAAACAGAATGTAAAATAAACTGACACAACATAAATCATATACTATTCAAACACATATTTTGAAGATTTCTAACCTTTTCAAAACGAACCTAATTAACAGTAGTATAATCTACCACAACGCTTACGGAGCTATTAATAGCTTTGAAAATATCATTTATTAGTACCTTTCATGTATCTAAAGCGAGTCGTAAGTTTGTTTTTAAACTGTAATTCAGTTTCCTTATGTTAGGCTACATTATGAGCCTGATCGAAAAGCTATATCGATGATGGAAATACTAAACAAATTCATTGAAATACAAAAAGATACTTTCAATTAAATTAATACAGCCTGTGCTTTCGTTTCGTTAAATATAATCTCTCTTAAATCCAAAATCCGTTTAAAATGAAACCATCAGCGTACGGTTATAAGTTACGCCTGGAATGAGTTTCTCTAAAATACACAAATAGGATCGCGTAAAAATTTTGACTACAAATTAAAAATTTATTGCATGCATGCATTCGTAGCTATAACTACCTACCTATTGTAGTTATTCTTAAAATATAGTTTTAACTAAAATAATAACTTTTCCAAAGCCGATAGATATAATCATGTGGTATGATTAGAGTATTTCAAACTACGAAGCTACACGACTCTTTACCTTTTCATTAGGTTTATATAAACATTTGCCAGTTAAAATGGCTAAATGATGTAGAAAAAGAAATTATAATATCGTATAAAGATATTTATTTTTACTGATCTGTTGAAAACCTCTCTTTTCTGCTTTGTATATTTAAGTAATTTTTACAGTATCCTTATAGGAATTTAAACTTGTCTGTTACGTGTAAAGTGACACACGATAATAACGTAAGTGTTTCATTAAATAATAAGATTATGTACAATTGTGGACCCACCTCTGATTTTGATGAAATTTGGAGTACACCTTATTTAGTATTGGTTTACATTTGAAATTATTCGGCCTTGCAGCAAAGTTACACTTTCCAAAGTTTTCTTTCCAAAAATTTCATAATTCAGCAATATACAAGTGTAATATACATTATTTCGGACTAAATAATCTGGTTTCAGTAAAATTAAGTTAAAAATGAGATTAGATTCACTTAAGACCAAATTACGTAAGTTAGATTAAGCTCAGGTGTGAGTTTTGATAAATTTGCAATACACATTATTTACGGAGTAAATAACATGCTTTAAATGAAATTTAATTGAATTTAGTTAAGTGTAGGTCAAAGTTAAGGTTAGGTTAGGCAACTAACTATTCCGTACTGAACTTCGTACAATATTCGTAAACATAATGTAACACTAGCTTCGCTCGCTATTTTCATCTAATTAATCTTAAATATTAAATTGAACGATTGTTAGGTTGGGCCAATAATCGTACACAATAACCAATTATTAAGTCCGAAAATAATGCACATTACACTTGTACAGTACTGAATTACAAAGATTTTGGTGAAAGTACTGTGTAAATTACGAGGGACGTTACTCGGGTGAAAGGCATTTCCGACGAATAATTTCAACTGTAACGAATAAACAAATAACTTATATTCCAAGTAAGATACTCCCAATTTCATCAAACTCGGCAGGTGCGTCCATAATTGTATATAATTACCAATAATAACAATCTGTAGTTATTTAAAAATAAAAAAGATACCGCACCAAACACATGCACATACATATGTACACTGTACATTATCTCTTAAGATTTACTTTGTATTACTTCTATAGAAGTAGATCCTTTACGTTTGGCCTTGGAAAATGCGGTATATAAAAGAACTTCAAAACTTTATGTAATACGAACTTGCACATTGATAGATCAGAGAAAAATCAATCCGTCTCGCTCACAGTTATTTTATCGAATCTTTTAGGACTGTATACATTAGTATTATCTGAAACCGAAACCGCTTGATGTCGAATTCAAATCGCCTAACTTATCTTAGGTATACTCGTACGATTCCATTTCGTTCTTAGATAATACCATAAGTCTCGGATGCATCTAGTCTTGGGTGCATCTCCGTTTCGATTAATGATCGTTGCACTACCTTCCATTAACAAAACGTATAACCTCGATCTCAATACGCTTGAACCGTTATGAAATGGTTAAATACATAAATTCGACAGAACAACATTCACTAAACGCTCTATCATATCACTTCGCCCATTGTTACTTGATAGTATTAAATTACACTATTGCATATGATAGAATATTTCTATTGAAAAAAAGTTAAAATTTCGCATTATGTTTTTGGTATTGCATCGGATAATCGTACTTGCTGGCCCAATTTTTACGGTAAGGGATTCGGCTTTTACATATATCAAACAGACACAGAAGAGGTTCTAATGAAATCCAAATATTTAAAATAAATTCACACGAAAAATAGTTTAAATATGAAGAAATTGTGAACTTTCACTGAATATCGACATTCTAATAATTCAAAACACAATAAAAAAATAAGAAACAAAACAGATCTGGCGCCTACCTGACGCAGTAAAAAGCACTATTTCGAAACAAATAAGTAAAAATTTGTAAAAATAAAACCTTTTCTCAATAACAGAACACAAGACTGCTAACGCAGTTCAAAATATGTTTTTTTGTGTAAATAATTGTAAAGTATTATAGAGATATTTGTATTATCTGAGGCTTTAGAAATTATGAGAGGATTAATAAATGAGCTTCATCGATCTATGATATTCATTATCGGGCAGTATATTAAGAGAATTTTTTATAGAGCCAATGAATTGTAAAAATTCTCAGTAAACATCTGTTGATTAAATAATGATTAACGTAGAGTTATTTGATCGGACTATGTTACTATAGTACAACGATGTAATGACTATAAAATATGATCCAATTTATGAAAGGTTGCGCTAATATCGATTTTTATTACAATCAATAATTACATGGTTCGAAATGGTGTTTGCCTTAATAATTCATCCGTAAATTGTATCGTAATTATTCTCCATTTAAGAGTGAAAATAAGAAAGACAGCTTTAGAATTACGACATATTTCCTGAGAACCCAGTTACTCTGTTCCGTAAAATTAAAATATTATAAGATATTTTTTTTTATTACTGATTAAATTTTAATTCAGTTTTATGATCAATAAAACTGGATTTTGGGCTTTTTTGGACACTTTTGGTTCATTCGATTGCAATCAAAATGGGAGGTGCGCAACTAGATGTTAAAACAGTCCTAAATCCAAAATTTCAACATCCTACGGCTAATCGTTTTTGAGATATGCGAGATAAATACGTACGTACAGATGTCACGCCGAAACTAGTCAAAATGGATTCAGGGATGGTGAAAACGGATATTTCCGTTGAAATCTGAAAACCGAAATTTTTCGCGTTCACAATACCTTTACTTCGTACAAGGAAGTAAAAATAAATAAAATTCAGATAAACTGTAAACTAAAACCCAGTAGATTATACAGAACTACTATGTTAATTTTATCAAGTTATCAAGTTGTAAAATAATCGTAGTTTACTAATTAAATTGCACGGTATTTTTTATACAACCTACTTCTCTTACTTCTTTTCCAATTGACTCAACGCATTCGGTCCATATATTTCACCGGGTTTGTTTTTTTCAGTTCACTTGAATATTTCATTTAAGTTATGCTACTTTTAATTAATTTTACATGATTTTGATTTTGAAATGTTGTCTTTATGAATGCATCTTGAATTTACATGGCATTAAGTATTTCTTTGCATAAGGCAGAATTATTTTATTATCGTCAGATATTTTGTTTATTAACAAGGTACTTAGGAATCTTCTCAGGCTCACAAAATTGTTTAAAAAACTTCACACGGTGTGCAATTACTCTATTTGTTTCACTTAACTCTGATTGCATCAACATTGTTATGTAAGTATACTAATTAAGTTATTAAATTTCAGTGTGAGCTATCGTGTTTGTATTCACATATAGTTTTACCATTTATCACGTTTGACTATTTTTTTTTTTATTTATTAAAAAATATTAATTTAAATCTTATATGTTATTTTATTTAATAAAATACTTTAAAAAATACTTCATTTTTCCGGTAACTTTCTGTCGGTTTCTTATATTTTTACTTCGAAAAAAATAAAACTCTTAACATGAAAGAAGTGAATATTAAGTTAGGAAATATGCACTCTCCGGTTTGTACAATTAAAAATTTCCAATGAGCATCTCCTTCTTAAATCAGCTGATATTTCTATCTACTCAAAAATATGTCGGCTCTTAGAATTTTTTACTCAGAAACAGGAAACAGTATGTACTCGTATTGTTCAAGTCGTGAGTCTAACTTACTGTTTTATTTAACATTTTCATTTAAATATTATGAATGCTTTCTTACATTTTTTTTTTTTTTTTTCTTAAAAACGATGCAGTTATTTTAGATAGATTTCATGAAAGCTACCTATTGTAATGGGTAACATGATTGGACTTCCGGAAAATTTCGACATATCTTCGCGTTTCATATTCTCCAGACCGCAAAACCACAGTCAGCTCAAAATTTTATACATACATTTATATATATTTTCTGTATATATATATATTTCATTTTATTGTGGACGTAATTTCACGCTAATCAGTTTCAAATTTTTCCTTAATAACTCGTCCCAAAATCTCGATCCAATTCGTTAACGGCCAAATTCGGACCAGGTTGGGGGGGGGATGGAAATGGGAGGGACTTTTTCGAAAAAAACAAAATATCCCTATAACTTTCTTATTAAGTAAAATATCGAATTCTTACTATTGTTTGGATAAGGACCTAAAACTTATATAAGTAAAGTTTTTTCATATCACCAACCATTGGCCCAAGGGGTTGAAAAAATGGGGTTTCTAAGAAAAAAAAGAATCATATCTTCCTTAATAGGCACAATATCGAATCGGTTTAAAGTGGTCGTTAGTCACCTAAAACGTTTGTCTGAAATAATTTTTGATATGACCAATTCTTACGACAATGGATGACCAAAATGTTGCTAGAATTGTAAGAATATGGGGCTTGTCATATGCTAAACATGTGAAACTTTTTTCACATGCAACCCCATTGTCGTATTGAATAAATTTGAAGTTTTTTTTTAACTTTTAAGGTGAAAATCTTTTTTATCCCCTACTTAGCACTGGTGAAATCTAGTTTCGCCTTCCGGCGTGCCGAAAGGGATTTTTTTAATTTACTGAAGTCTGTTTCAGCAAGTTTGGGTATTTTAACACTCCTCAGATTTAAATCAATGTACTAATTGGAACGATTGATTAAGAAATAATTTTCAATGCACATCAAAATAAAAATCTTTTATTTTTGCGATTTTTTTGTTGAAAATAAATAAAATACTTCTGTAGAACGATTCTTTAGCATCCAAATATCAACGTCATTATTGTTCCATCTATTGCACAGCTCTAAAAATCTTTCTAACGTATTGAAGAAAGCGGATTCCTAGTTCTTGTAAAATGGCAAATGATTTGTGTTTTACCACTTGTAATTTTGCTGGTAATAGCTATCCAATTTCTTCAACGGTCATTAAAATTAAATCTGCGGATATTAAAATTCATTAATTTTCATATTATTACCCGAGTCGTACTCTTTCCTTATTATTCATCTTATTTATTTTTTTTTAAGGATCAGTAGAAATATGATCAGTTGCTAACGTATCTCTTTCAAATTTTTTATGACGAAAATTATACATTTTTTTCTGATGTAAGTTATGAAGCGATTAATTTTATATGATTTCGATGCAACCTGTAATCCATTCAAAAGTTTCTGTATCGCTTTAATCAAGCAAATCACATAAATTATACAATTTTTCAATACATGTTAATGAAGGTTGCTGTAAACAGAGGAATATTAAATTGTAAAAATAGTCTGTCTAAGAATATAGAAAATATGAAAAATCAATAATAATAATAGTAATAACAGCCACAATAATAATAATAATAACGAATAAATTACGCACAAAATAGTATTTCAAATGAGAACAGGATTTATTTAAATGTAATTAAATCATAAAATCCAGAATTCAGTCCAATTGACCTAAGACATTATAATGAGCACTAATATTAACGCCTTTAGCAACTAGTATTGTATTAACAGCCATATAAGATTAGACCAGTGTAAGGCTGATACAATTCTATTCACTACAAAAACCTTTCTTGTTTACAATAGAACTACGCTAACAATTTATAAATGAATGTAATACTTTATCACGTTCTCTTATTGTCTGTCAATAACTCGCCGAACAACTTCCTGCATTCACCCTTGGTCCACTCTGGAAATTTGTGACATACTCGAGGTTACTGATAACACCGTCTCATAATCGCGTCAAACACACCTCGTAGCACCCGCTTATACTCACTTCATACCGACTGTCCCACTGGTCCGAACAGTCTTTATGTACCCTGTTGAAGCGTGAGAATGCTCATCGTCCCTTACATTTTCCCATGAATTCCTATTAGGTTCCGGTAATCCTTCTCGTCGAATAACAGTTTTAGGAGGTGTACCATTGGCAATATTACAAGATAGGATTGTTAAACGGACCGGTAAGCCTGAGAAAAGAATTCCTTTTGGATTCCTTTCATAAATATTTTCACATACTTTCTTCTGAATTGGAAGAAATCCGTTATTCAGGTTCATTATATGATCTTGCCAACTACGCGTTTCAATGTTCACCTTTCTTAATTCTTTGTATATTTATAACGGCGAACAGAAACATTGATTAGGGGGTATATCTGGGAAGTCAAAATAACAGGTAATTATTTAATACTCTGAAAGATAAGGAATTAATCTTTAAATTTTTTTCTTTTTTTTTTATAAATTTGTTATCCATAATTTTTTTAGATATTTAGCACTCTAATTTCATAATACTATGGTTTTTATCTTCTTATAGTACGTCTAAGTGAAAAAATCGGAAAATTTCTTGATTGATGATATTCGTTTCACTATTATTGTATTTTATTCCCCGGTTGTATTGTTAACATGAAAGTAATTTTACAACGAGGATTTAAGTTAAACCTGCTTTTTCATACTGTTTGATCCGCTTAATGAAGGTCTTTTTACCATTATTTTCCCGAAATGTTAGTCAAAAATGTCTACGTATTATGGTACCGATGTGTTGTATAGTGTGCAGTTATTATTTGACATCGTTACACTAATTTATTTATGTTGTAATGATTCATTTTCATCTAATAAATTACCGCCATAATTAGCGTAATTATTACATCTTTGTAGGCCATAACTGTTTAAATTTCTTAAAACAACTAAGGAAAGCGATTATTATAGAAGAAAAACACGAAATTTTAGAACTAAGAGATTTTACTTTTAGACTATGTAAAACAAATTGTTAGGGATCTACAATGTAAGCTGTTTACTAAAATGAAACAATTGACACTAGATAGTGAATCTTGTAGAGCTGCATAAAACCAGTCAATGGACTTTAATCACATATTAGGCAAGTAGGGCACTTTTAGACTATGTAAAACAAATTGTTAGGGATCTACAATGTAAGCTGTTTACTATAATGAAACAATTGACACTAGATAGTGAATCTTGTAGAGCTGCATAGAACCAGTCAATGGACTTAAATAACATATTAGGCAAGTAGGGCACATTTAGACTATGTAAAACAAATTGTTAGGGATCTATATTGTAAGCTGTTTACTAAAATGAAACAATTGACACTAGATAGTGAATCTTGTAGTGCTGCATAAAACCAGTCAATGGACTTTAATAACATATTAGGCAAGTAGGGCACTTTTAGACTATGTAAAACAAATTATTTAGGAATCTACAATGTAAGCTGTTTACTAAAATGAAACAATTGACACTAGATAGTGAATCTTGTAGTGCTGCATAGAACCAGTCAATGGACTTAAATAACATATTAGGCAAGTGGGGCACTTTTAGAATATGTAAAACAAATTGTTAGGGATCTACAATGTAAGCTGTTTACTAAAATGAAACAATTGACACTAGATAGTGAATCTTGTAGAGCTGCATAGAACCAGTCAATGGACTTAAATAACATATTAGGCAAGTAGGGCACTTTTAGACTATGTTCAGAGATACAAAATGGTAATTTTCTTATTCAACTATAAGTTGTTTCGTAAAAAAAAAAAAAAAAAAAAGAAAAAAAAAAAAAAACAAGAACAAGTATTTAAAAGAAATAAGTAGTGTTTCACCGATGCTTCTGAAGAAAATAAAGGATCATGAAATCTCGTATCAGTAATATAGATAAATTTTCTCGTTGATTAACTACCGAATGCATTCAGTTCGTAAATTAATGAATAAATAAAAAAAAAGGAACCATCACTAAGAGCATTAATAAGAATTTTGTTTTTTTGCAAAAGTAATAGCATCAGACTGTTACTTGTCATTATGCCAGAAATTAAAACGTCGTCAGCGATGTGTTGAGGAAGCGCTTTACGTCAACAACGGTTGATTTAATCCATTTACAAGAAACAACACCTTCTGAAAGAAGATGAAAATACTGGATGACGCTATAAAAGCAGTAATTTAAGCGGCTAAAGACTATTAAGCTGTTACTTAAAGCATACAGGAAGACGGATTCTCGGCTCGTTTGACATTAAATGTCGGTGAAACGGGTACTACTGAAAAAAAAACCTATGACACGGTGGACGAAACAGCCAAAGAAAAATATAGCATGCCTAGTTTTAAGGTTGTGACTGACCGCGAATTGTGTTTACCAGTATATTGTTTTTACACAATAAAGAGCAATACAAAATTAAATTTCAGTATTTTATTAAAATACTGAAATTTAATTTCCCCTTACAAATACAATCACGGTACATCTTTCTACAAAGACATCCTGTTTTTCGCACCTTGTACTGCTGCTGCACAGAACAAGTGGAAAGTTCCTATTTTGTTACAAACACGTAATTATTCAAACGTAACGATTTTTTAAACTTCTGCGAACATTTTTTCAGTGATTTAACTTACTTTATGATTAGCTTGAATCGATACCAAAAATCAATAGAGATGTAAAAAAGTGTATTAAATCGATAAAATTCACTTACATAGTAGATAATCTTAGACAATTATATATCGTGTGCAATGAATACATGGTTTTAATAGATGTGCACTGATTTAAAATGTCACACTTACTTCTTGCTACTTTTGAGCTTGAATATTTTCGAGTTAAATTTAAAGATATCTCATTACATAGGGAACCAACAAAAAGGGTAAAAATTCCATCAATTTTCAATGGGTAAAGTATATATGATAAACAATATTTGCCTTAGTAAAAAATGAATGAAAATTAACTAGTAAGGAACAAATTAATTGTTATGGAAATTCTTTCTTTTAATTTTATTATGTTTTGTTTGTTTTACTGTAATATATATTAAGAATATTTTTTTTTATATTCAACATTTTATATTCTGATATTACATATCAGTAGAATGTCCTATCCCAAATATGTATTTTTTTTAAGTAGGCGTACATCATTATTGAGCTTGTAATTTCCGGTCGTGAAACCTGTTTTCTGTATTTGTATTTTGTTTAATAAAAACGTATGTTGGGACAGCCTGACTGAATTTATTAATCGATTCGATTAGGAAATCAAGACTTACGAAAGGGACATATTTTTACATTGAGTTATTTTTATTTTTTATTGAAAGTATTTGTAAAATAAATATGTAATGATTATTTTCTAACGGAAGTTTGTAATTTAAATTTTTGATGTCCTTTAATTAGCCACTCAAACGTCGAAGTAACTATCATAAGTTATATAACAAAAATTCAAGTTACGATATACTTTAATAAAAAATAATGGCCGAAATGATAGAATAATTCGCTGAAGAGGTTTTTTAAATGAAATGTCATAAAAAAAGTTTTTTAAATTGTAGCCCAGTTAATAACTTACATTAATAACAAAGATAATAGGTATTCTAATATTCCCTAAAACCGAGGGCACATTATTAGGCTGTTTCTTTTCCTTATTTGAAATCAGTATTTGGGTAAAAACTGTTGTTACCTCAACCCTTATCATTCTTATTCATTTATTCGTAATGGTATATAGAATACCGTAAAGGGCAACGGAATTACAGTGCGAGTACGTGATGTGGAAGATTCAGTATATCACCGGCTTTACGAAGTATTTCCTAATAGGAAAATTTTAAATAAGAAAATATTTTCCAAAATGTATTATATCTGGTTATAATTAACCGAATATAATGGAAAAATATAAACATTTTTCCATTACAATCAGTCCATAAATTAGGAATACCTTAAGTTACACACGAAAAGTAGATAATCACGAGTCGCCCTGAATAAAGTAAAAGAAAGTAATAAAAATGTATCTAATTAGTTATTCACCTTTTAAATTTACAATTTAAAAAATTAAACATTTATTATTACAATATAATGTATGATTTTATTCGATACAAGAGACCTTCTTAGATTAAAATTACACAAATATCTATTGTACTACTGCTGTAGATATTTTACTATTTATTGGAAATAAAAATTTAGTAGTAGTCACGCGTCTGTTGTTCCGACCTTCGTTGCTACGCTAATCGTGTTTGTAATGAAATGGAAAACAAATTATCCTACATTATTTCATTCACCTCTTATGTTATGGTACGTTTCCATGACTATTCATAATGGAGGTAAAAATCGATCTTACGATTATCGATAGACGGACTTATTTTTTAATGCATTCATTAATGATTCATATGATTATTGTTTACAATACCGTCAATCGGCTTGATAGATTTATCGAAATTTACTAGTTTGTAGTCAGGTCGCTTTTATTAACATTTCTACACAGTAGTACTGCGAATTATTGCGACTCGTTCGTTTTTATTTTGTGTACGATAAATGTAACGTTGAATTCGGTAAATTGTTGTATTATCTTAAATTTAAATAAATTTATTAAAAGTTTACTTATGTTGATTTTTATCCATTGATTATTATAAAACTGTCGTAACTTCGGTTCACAACAGATCAAATTCCCTTATATTCCGGATCAGCCTGCCGGCTTTAATAATATAAGTACAATGAAATAAAACAGAATAAAAATAGTTTATCTCCTGTTACACCCGGAAACTCAAGGGGTAAATATCTAACTCAAGGGTAAAGTTGTTTTAAATATGTAATTTATCGATTATTTATTCTATCGACAGAGTTCATGTCTTTCTGTTCGTCTGATTTCTCTCTCTCTCTCTCTCATTTCGAGAATGATTTTCGGTCCCGCAAATTTTTTTTCTCATTTGATTAAAATACCATACGTTTTTAATTTCTGAGAAATTGGTGTCGACCGTAATCACTTTTCCTCATGCGCCCATCTTCCAGGCTGCACTATTTAAAGTCAGGCGCATTATAATTTGCGATCCTCAAAGTTTTACGATATTTTGTTTTATTTTAACGTAAATATGGCTGTTGATTATCTTTTAAAAATGAAATAGAAAAAAATTTGTTCTGTTTAAATCGTATCGAGTGTGTTAAAACCGTTAGAACGGTTTGAAAGTTGTGATAAACGTTGTTTATTTGATTTATATAAATGACAGTAGCGTATATGGAAAAATTTATTAAAAGAAAGTTACAGAATTTTTATAATAAAAAGTTTTTATTTAAAGGTGATTTTCTTAAAATTCAACGCATCACAATTTACATTTCAAAAACATTAATAATCAGATTAAACATAAATGAAATCACCAATCATTAAATTACTGTTCGAATTTCGTTTTATAAATTACATTTTTCTTTCAGTAAACTGAAAATCAATCTAAACAAAAGAGTGTCTACTTTCATTTTCTTATACATTTAAATGACCTTGATAGTGAAACGTAACCTCATCGAACAAATCGGCTAATTCTCTCTTCTGAATCAGCGTAAATCTTTTGATTTCTTTCTTTACTTCAAGTTTGTATTAGTTGAAAATGATGCGTTTAAACAAATTTGCATTGTGAGTACAACAATCGATCATCATTAATGAGATCAAGGTTATACCGTACATACAGTACACACACACAGACACACACACACACACACATATATATATATATATATATATATATATATATAGCCGTAAATTAACGGTACAACATTACGTTGACTGCACTTATCATTTACTTAAAATTATTTTATTAAATTTTGTTTCCACGTCTAATTCTTCACGTACAGAACTCAGACGAGTTCTGTACGATAAAAAATAACCATTTTTTTGTGCTTTTTCTTCCAAACCAATATGAAAATATTCCGAATTTGAAACACAAAATGATTAGTCATTATTTATTAATTATAGATATATTAATTATAACAACAGGATGCATTGACTTCCTTCTGAATATCTTTACATTTGAAATCTGGGGGTTTAATCTGTTGTTAATCTGTCAAGTTCTTAATCTGTTGACTGATCTACGCATGTCCCTGTTCGGTTGTATAAACCCAAAACTTCTGATGTGCTCCTTTACAAACTGTAACACTCAGAGAACACGTAATTACACGTTATGTAGTTTACACATATAATTTCAAATGTAACGTTTATAATCTTTTTTTACTTAAAATCTTACTTTTTTCCTCTAATAAAATTGTCTACTTTCGTCTATTTTTTTTTAAATTTACTCATTCTACTATCATTTTCTTATTCTTTTTGCATAAATATTCTTTTTGCGTTGCTTTTTCACCTATTCTGCTCTTTTTCGATTTTATTTATTATAAATATAATATTAAAAAACAGCTTATCAATATATTATTTGATTTCCTCAAACGTTTTCGGCTATTCTGCCATCTTCAGGAGGAATTTATAATAATTTAGATTTAAAATATATAAAAAATATAAATTTCATAAGATAAAATTAGAGACATAACAACTGATATAACTCATAAAATAAAAATTTTGTAAATGTTAAAGTTATAAGTTAAATTGAAATAATTACGTCCGTTTTGTAAGAGTTTCACAGTTGTTATGTCATAATAATTACAAAACGGACGTAATTACTTTAATTTAACTCATGACTTTAACATTTACAAAATTTTTATTTTATGAGTTATATCAGTTGTTATGTCTCTAATTTTATCTTATGAATTTTATATTTTTTATATATTTTAATTCTAAATTATTATAAATTCCTCCTGAAGATGGCAGAATAGCCGAAAACGTTTGAGGAAATCAAATAATATATTGATAAGCTGTTTTTTAATATTATATTAATAATAATTATATTTTACCAACGGTACCATGATTGAAAAACTCCATTTTATTTGTTTGAGATTATTATGAACTGCTAAATCCTTCAGTACAATAAAATACGTTGAGATAATAAAACAAATTTTTCAATAACTCCTGATATACTGTGAGACCGAAGAGCTTACTACTTAGCAGTAATTTTATGCTTTCACAATGAGATTGACAAGTAAAAACATAAATATCAAATGGAAGTGACAGTATTTCATTGTAACCAATTCTTTCTACTACTCTATTAATCCTTTGTTAAAATTTATTACGTATTTTACAGTGCAAGTAAAATTAGCCTACATTCGATCATATTTGTCAATATGGGTTTCCTTTTTCTCGTTTTCCTTTCATGTTCTTTATATAAGTAGGTGAATATTCGCTTCTAGTCTGAATTTTTACTGTTACTATAAAACCTAATAAGTTATTTTCATTAAAAAGTTTAGATTACTTAAATGAGAAACGGTATTATAAACAATATAAAATTACTTGGAAGTTTTTTGTAATAATCTGTTTTTAGTATGTAAGCTATGATAGGTTTATCTTAATTGTTGAAAAAATAATAATATTTAATGTAGAAAATCACTTAGGGCTGCTTACGTGAGCCAAAACTTCTCATATTCACATTTCCTGGCTTCCTCAAAAGATATTATTCACTTTTTAACATAAAATAAAGTATTTTAAACGTTTTCAAAATAAGTGTATTGAAATATGAATGTTCCCACACCCCCCTTATTACACAGGATACCGCAAAGTTTCTCCCAAACACGGTTCCGTACCTGAATTTAAGAAACAGGAGAATACTTTCATAAAATGCATGAATTTATGAACCGTTCAAACCATGAAAATGTTTTGAATTAACTTGATTTTGAGGACTCATGTTTTCAAATCAGACTATATTTTTTAGATCCTACTGGACGTTCTCGGTTTATTCTTGTTGCATTCTTTTGCGTCGGACTGGAAATCATTTGTGTGATTGCATGATGTCAGCTTTCTGATACAATAATTGTGAAAGAATACGATGCAGTGTATGTACTAAACAAAACTGAATACGTTCAGATTTTTTTTAAACCATGGTCTAATAAATTTTTATCGGTCCACACAATTTTTGTCTGTTTTAGTAACGAATAAAATTTTCGGAGGAAAATCTATTCCAGATAAAATTTCTATTAATTTATTTATGAAAAAAGAACTTCTGGTTCTGTTTTTGATTCTTCTTTATTCCTACAACGGTAGACCTCTTTATATCATTGTTTAGGATTTTTTGGTTTAGATTTTTTCTTTTTGATTTTCATATGCAGAACTGAAGGACGTTTATTGTAAACGAAAAAACACCTTCAAAACAATGTTTGTCGTTTTTTAAGTAAACAACATAAGCTCTTAAATTTCATAGAAATCACATTACTTTGTTTTTACATATTCTAAATATATTAGCAAATTAAATAAATTTGGTTCCTACTTAAAATAGTTTTGGTGAGTTTTTTCTCTTTACTATAACAGTATCGTGTTACAATTAACAATAATATTATAATTTGTAGAAATCACTTCCCAGTTTGATTGATCTTATCTACTGCTGTTATTAAAATTTTATTTGATGTGGGATTAACGAATTGTGAATAGAATTATCAGTGATTAATATTTTACGGGAAGAAAATTTACAGTATTATTAACAAATGCGTACGAACAAAATTAAACGTAATATTTAATGAATAATTATCATACGCATTTATTTAATTATCTAATAAAATAAAGTTAAATCGTACAGCATTATTCCATTTACCCACGCAAATTGGCACGAGTGTAGTTTATAATTAATTTATGAAATAAATTTTACAGTTAAAATGATGGCAGATAATGTTTTAGTGTCAAATATGAGATAAACGCTAACTTATTAGCGATGTAAATAAATTTGAAATGTAGGAATATTAATTTGTTATATCTGTTTTTTGAATCGGTTTTAATATCTCATTAATACGTAACTCTGCTAGAATAATAGTTACAATTCCTGGTTGCTTCACTTAGAGTCTTGATTTAGTACCTGGCGCAGACGAAATTTTTTTAAAAATAAAAGAAAAATTTCTGATTTAGCTTTTTGGGATTGAATTTCCGATGTAATGAATATTTCATAACAATATTCAGTCGGAATTAAAGTTACAAGGTCTGCTGATGATTATAGTCTTAAATTAAAAAAAGAAGGCTAGAAGGGAATGTGTTCAACATTTTATTCAGTAGCCTAATAGTTAATTTCGTTAATATTTATATTACCAGTAGATTTAAGGATTTTTTTTATTACTTTAATCTTTCTATCCATCAATATATTTTTATAGATGGTAATGTTCTTTGTAATATTTTCACTGTTAAATTTTTATAATACAGCGAAGCTTTTGCAAATATATCTAAAAAATTAATATGGAGTTTTTTTTGTGTAAGAAGTATTTACCACTCTTGCTCGTCTTCTACAACACTTATTGAATAAATGATGATAACTACATTAAATAAATTGAAAAAAACTTACAACGTAATAATGCAGCGAACCACATAGACCCCTTTGTCAATAAATTCATTATTTCACCGATCCTGAAGAACTCGGGAATAGGTAGCTCTCTATGCCCTTTCGATCACCTTACTTAAATTCGCCGCACATTTGTTTTTTTGTTTTTTTTCAGAAAATTAAGCCGAAAAATAATACTTCTCCATGTTTAGCTCACATGAAGAATGGAATTAACATGGAGAATGTTAATATTCTAGACATACTTAATACAGGTTACCCTGTTGAATATCTTGAAAGTATTTATTATTGTTACTGTTATAAGAACTTTATTTAGGAAACATTACCATTTTAGATCAAAAGTGCTTTTGTGATCCTACTAAATTAGAACAACCGGATCCAGCATACTAAAAAATCTGTAAATTTTTAATTTACAAGAAAAGAAATCACGTTAAATGCTATTTCAGAGTGACGAATCATCAGAATAGTCAATCCTAACAAACAATCCACAGCCTTGTTGCAAAAGAATGAACGCGACTATCGATTCCAACAGGACATCCAGCTTTTACGCTTGTCTTAGTTGACTCTTCTGTGCAACTATTGCCTTTTGGTAAAAAAAATATTATTTCTATAAGGCAATATCTATTCTAAAGACCATGAAGCATTTGAAGATTAACATTACTAATGAATCCATGAGTTAAACGAGGAAAATCTGAGAAAAGTTTCTAGGTAAAAGATGAAAGGTGTTGAATTCATTGAAATGGATGAGTATCATTTCTAATATTTGCTGTAAATAAAATAAGTCTTATTATTCATAAGTAATCGTAAGTCTTTATGAATAAATTCTTCAGTTAACCTAGATCAAATTGTAAATTGAACATCCTGAAGATTGTGGAAAAAAGAACTTTATTATGATAAAGAGCTAGTATTATAGAGAAAATATTAAAGATAGTATTATTTTTACTTATAATCGAATTAATCCGTTCTACACTTTTATGGATAACCGGGCATTTACTAGATCGCCTCTTTAGTTGACTGCATGATATGATCTTAAGAGAATCAACGTTATCTAAAGTTGATACCGGCATTCATCAAGCTGCCGTTGTGAGTTATTGATCGTCGTAACCAAAATATTCTTTAAAAGAAATCTGCAATCATTTGTAATCAGACGGTCAAAAGAACAAACAGACGATTGGAATTGATTCCCACGCTCACAGTAAAAATAGTACTTGATTGTATTTCGCTTGATACCTAGTTTATATTTTTTCTGACCTCCGTGGAGGAGTCGTAGTGTCTCTGCTTATATCCGAAATGTTCAGAGGTCAAAATCCGTCAAGCTAGACATTTTCACAAGCTACAAATTTATTACTTATCATAAAAGCATAGAATTACAGTAAGACTGATTGTGCAATAAACTAATCCTTCGCGTCTAAATCTGCCGGTTAGAATTTCATTATGATGATTGTAAACCTTTCTAAAAAGATTTACTTGTTTCTTCGGCTTTGTAAATTTTAGGTTCTTCATTATGATTTCTATTTTTTAACAGAGATTCAGGAACAAAAACTTAAAATATTGAAAACTTTTATTCTGCATCTAACCCACACGTAAAAAAAATATTAAATCCTAGTTAACTTTGTAAAGTTTCCTTTTCCTACAAAAACAGTTTTTTTTTTGTGTACTCAAGAGATGATAGTTAAAAATTACGGCAGCTGGCTTCTATACCCATTAATCATAATTTAATGTTTTAATTTGTAAAATAATTAAAAGCAATGAAGAAATCATTTTCTTCATCGAGAATATTTTAGATAGTGATACGTTTTACACGCTATTTCAGATCGAGGTAAACTGTTTTTAAAGTAATTTTCCTCGCCTTTTTTTAAAATCATTAAAACCTACTTATTTTTCATGTTTGTTCAATGAAATTTTATTCTGAATTTTTGTCTACTCTGAACAACACAAAAGAGAACAATGTTTAGAAAAACTGTACTTTCATCCTATTTCCTTCTCAACGACTGTGAGTTCCGAAAAAAGTTTCTTTTACAATTTCGTTTTTTGCTCTTCATCCAGAGCATCTACTAAATTTTAGTTCACTATTCCTTTTTTTAATGTGGCGGTAATTAAGAAAAATTGTACTTCAAAATTGTTTTCAAATTGACTTCGACTGTTGCAGGTCTGTTATATATCTTGTACTCTATAGTTGTATATGTACTAAAAGATTCGTTCTTATTAGTCTCTGAAATCCTTTATATAGCTTTATGAAATTATATTAATAAATTGAAAAAATTTACTCGAAAGAAGATAAATACATTTTTTAATTATCTAATAGTACAATATATATTAACTATATGTAAATCTTATGTTACGTAAATATAGAGATATGTTTAATGTAAATCTTATGTTAAATAAATATAGTTATGTTTTAAAATCGAGTTAAATTTTCCATTATTACTGAATATTTCACCAGTATTAGCTCTATATCCGGAACGAGTTTTGAAAACGCTTTTAAAAAGTTAGTGCTTATTTGTCAACTCACTAATAATGCAGCAGTAGAAAACCTTCTCATGTTTGTATAAGTAAACGTAAAAGATAAAAGAGAAACATCTGTAAATAATAGCAGAAATAAATTGTGGTAGAAATACGAACCCACGCTAATTGCAACATTTACTTTGAAATAAGCGGCTGTATTTAGCAATATTCAGTAGCAGCAAGTAGTAGTCACAATAAGTGTTTAATCTGCGTTTTGGTTTACTTAAGCCAATCTTCTTATGTAACCAAAATGATAAATTGCTCGTCTCCTATTTATTTATACGAAACACGTTTTTGTTGCATGTAGCAATAATGTTTTACGTCGTTACATTGTATTCGACTACTTAAAACAAAGTGTCCTTTCCTTATTTCCATATTTATGACTTCTAAATTTTTAAGAAACAAGAATTTGTGATTTTTTTATTACGCTCTTTCATTATTTAATGTCGGAATATTTTTAGTAATGGAGTTACACAATATATTCTTCATATTTAGGATTGATTGGCCTTGATATGAGTTGCATCTTTCACCAATGTTCAAGTTTGTGGCATCGAAAAGAGCATCCGGCCATAAAAAAACAACCTGCTAAATGCTTACCATATAATATTTTTTTAAAAACCGGGAAAGAAAAAGAAAAGTATATATTACAAAATCAATATATATGTTATAATTTCTAAATGAATATTATTTCTTACCATAGTTTAATAGAAAAAAGACATGGCAAAGAATTAGTTTCTCCTCTTCCGTCTTTTTTTAATTTTCATAAAATTTCTCCTTGAACTAAGACATTAAGATTATAATACAGCTTTTTATTCTATACTTATTAGATTACACATAGCTCAACTTTCCTTATATTAGTTACTGTTTAATCGATAAGTTAAGATAAAAGGAGTTAACATAATTATTTTAGTATGCTTTTTTATACCGTTTTATTAGTTTATATTCGGCATTGAATACTACACCCTTCAAGGTCCATTTGATTTAATTACAACCGGCTGTCTTATTAAGTGAAAGCGTCCTTAAGGATTTATTTTATTTATTTATTGCGTCTATTGTTTTGTGTTACGTGTTTATTTATGAGTTAGTAGTCTACTTCGGTCTGATCAGTTAGATACGAATATTACCACCTCGACAGTTTTCTAATGAGCCCAGCAATATTAATCGTTATTTATTCTGTTTAATTTAACCTTTATGCGTCTGCTTCACATTATATTTATAATTATTACACTTTTTTATCACAATAATTTTAGCACAAATAAATTCTAAACCGTTATTGAAATAAACTGGGTAACGAGATTACGCTTGACAACGTTTAAAAACGTTTTACTTATAAAAACGTTAATAAGTGTGCGAAATCAAATTTCAGCAAAACAAATTTACTTCACAACAGAGAAAAAGTATCGGAGAAAACATGAGAAAAAATTGCATATCGTCCTCTTCTCAGCGTCAAGGTTAAAAATATTTTTTTAAGATCTCGATCTTAATGTTACTATCGCTAGGAAGCAGGCTTCCGTTCTCGAAAACACTGAAAATAAAACTAAACCCGTCAAAAGAGCGGGGCAATCATAAATTGATTAGTAAAGACAATTATTGCGATTAAGGACACGTTGGGCAAACTAAAATAAAGATTGAAACTAGAATAAAGGAGTATTTTGCGTACTATAAATTAAAAAAAAGTTTTTTAAACATGCTTTTAAAAAAATCTAAACAAAATGGATTACCTAGTAAACGTAAATAGAAGACAATTTTGTTTTCAACAAAATAATTTGTATAAAGTTGTTTATTTTCCCAAGACCACAATGGAAAGCATGGGGCGCGACCTCAGTTATATTTTGCACCTTAACTTTAATTCATCCAAACTGATTTTCTAGATATTGTATACTGAAGGTATCCATTTTGCATCAAAACCTGTGTCATATTTAAAGAATTTATGTAAATATTTAATATGAAATTGAAATCACGCCCCGTGCTTTTCATTGTGAAATATATATATATATATATATATATATTTTTTTTTTTTTTTTTTTTCTTTGATCGATTTAAGATTCATGCTGTAATTATTTTTCTTAAGTTTAGTTTTATCTATCTGACTTGTAAAAGTGCATACACTTATTAGTGAAGCTAATATGTGCTATTATGAGCTGGAGGTTTCAGTTTTTATATGTATTTTAAATATAAATTTACTTTTTCGACTGGAATTGCTTAAAACGACAACAGTTTTATTTTTTACTCCTAAACTACTGCTATAAATTCTATATGTATAGTGTTTTGTAGGTACTATTTATTTGTCAATTATTTACCTATGTTTTAAATTATTATTTTTTTTTTTTTTTCTTGAACAGACCTCAGGTTCTATTGATATGGTTTTTTAAGAGTAAATATCTCCATCTAAATTTTTAAGGAAAGCTTTTCTAAGCTGTCGGTAAACGTAATCATTTTTTCCAGTTTTAAGCCTTATTCTAATCGAGTTTTAAGCTTCAAACTCATCGGCGCAATACAGTAAGAAAAATCAAATAAATAGTAAAAGAAGTCCACGAATGTTAAAGAAAAAACCTAATTAAAATTTTAAACTTCCATAGTATTACACACATCATTGAAAATATGATTACATAGAAATTATAATTGCATTATTTTGTTAAATTACTTAGTACAAATAAGCCTAATTATTAAGTCATCCCTTTGTCCGCTTTGCATAATTTCAAAATATACAGTTACATCAAGTTCCATGTACAGATGTACAAAAAATTTACGTAAGAGTGCTACACTTAAATTAATTTAATTAAGCAAATTCTCGTATAAAGCTAATTCATTCGTATAAAACTCTGTAAAGCTAATTCAATATAATGAGTTAAGACTAAGAAAAAACATATCTGACCTAAAACATTGTTTAATTATCTTTAATGTTAGTGTTTTATATTATTTTAAAAGTAAAACATTTTCTGTTTTATTTTTGTTTCCAGATAACAGCAGTATGATGTCTACATATCCAACATGACGGTTCTTCCTCCTGTCTTCTTCAAAGGTAGTTAAAATATATTTCTTCTGTAAACGTAATACATTTCTGTAACTCTCTGTTATACCGTCATGTGCCTGATCGTCTGATGCGTTATTGTAAATTACAACCACGGATGCCTTATATTCGTGCGAATTATTTAGAAGTGTACAATTTATCTGGCTCGTGCATCAATCATGAATCGATATCCTTTTGACAGAAAAGGATACGAAAGGTATCCTTTCGTGGAAAAAGGTTCCGAGTGACCCCATTTTTTTTGGTGTAATACATTTTTATGGCGCTGGTAAAGACTTATTAAAAGCGCTGTTAGAAATCTTATCAGATTTTCGGCCAATGACCACGAGAACTTATTCTGCATTAATATTTAAGTATTTTAAAATTAATTAATTCTTAATCGTACCACTAAGTCTATTTTAGTTTGGGAAGGTATTTTTTCTAGAAAATGTTCTAGTCGATTCAACGAAAAACGTAAAAAAAATGATTGACTTTACTTCATAATGTGTTACGGACGACTAATAGATTTATCAATGTTATTTACGTTTTATTCGAGTTATATAATCGTTTTCCCTATTTTACATTATATACGAAAGAAAAGAAGGCTAAATAAGTTTGTACCTTAAAAAGAAGTGAAATTTGGAATAGGAAATAATCTTCCTCTTAACGGAGGAAGGCAAGATTGGAAGAGGTATTAGACAGGGATGCTCTTTTTCGCCTGCCCTATCTAACATTTACCTTGAGGAGATAATAGAAAAGTGCATGAAAGGAAAGGGAGTGTGTGTTTTGGTGGGAAGAAAGGAGAATTAATCAGATTTGCTGATGATATGATATAACTTGCAGAAAATATCAAGACGCAGGAATATTACAGAACTTAGTTAGAGTTGTTAGGACTTTGATATGAAAATCAATAGTGAGAAAACTAAATATGTGATGATTGTCAAGAATGTTAGTTAACCTAGAAGAAGAAGAAATTGAACATGCCTTTTAAATATATTGGGGGCATTATCTGTCTTGATATGAGATGCACAAAGGAAATAAAAACTAGAACTGCAATGGCAAAAGAAGCTTTCAATAGAAAGAGAAGCTTGTAGTGTAGTAAGCTTGATAAACATCTGAGAAAAAGACTTGCCGTTTTTTTATATGAAATGTAGCATTACATGTTGCTGAGGGATGGACTTCATGCAAGGAAAATGAGAGAAAAGATTAGAAGCTTTCGAAATGAGAATCTGGAGGAGGATAGAACAGATGAAAGAGGACGGAAAGAATTAATAATGATGAAGCGTTAGAGGAAGTGGGATAGGATAGATCACTGCTCCAGACTTTGAAAGATATAAAAAGAAACTGATTGGATATGTGTTATGGAAGGACTATTTGTTAAAGGTTGTCTTAGAAGGTATAGTGAATGGCAAGAGAGGAAGATGAAGACGAAGACGTAAACTGCACGATGATATTAAGGTAGAAAGAAGTTAGGTTTATGCAAAAAGGTTAGCTGAAAACAGAAGAGAATGGAGAATATGTGAGGACCTGCTAAATAGCAGAACATTAATGATATATATATTAATCATTTATTCCTAATTTTCAGTCGAAATTACGCTTAAGTATATCTCGCTAGAATAATATTCAGAAATCTGAATTATAAAAATCTATTAAAAAATATTTAAAAACTTTACTATTAATTTTCTTCTCTTAGTATAACTTACTCGGAGATTTAATAACGTATAGGTAAAATCGTCTAATCAAAACAACAATGTCTAGAAATACGTTAATACGAGTTACGTATGTAAACGTAATATTTACATACATGTATAATATTTAAATACGTAGTTACGGGAATAAATACGAGTTAGTACGTTAAGACTAACTCTTTCTTTCTTCGTGCGACAAGATTTGGTTAATTAATGATTCGGAGGCAAGAAATCCTGAGTGAAGAACATCCTTTCAGTAAGAGAAAAGCTTTGCAGGATATGGAAATACCAGTTTTCGAGTTTTAACGATAACAGTTATAGTTTTATAAATCGTTCATATTGCCGGCCTACGTGGCGCGAGTGGTAGCGTCTCGGCCTTTCATCCGGGTTCGAATCCCGGTCAGGCATGGCATTTTATTACACGCTACAAATCATTCATCTCAACCTCTGAAGCAGTACCTAACTGTGGACCCGGAGGTTAAACACAAAAAAAAATTCGTGCGTATTATTGTCTTATATTAAATAGGTTGTTTCATTAATTTTAATATTCGCAAAATTTCCTAGGAATAGGAATTGACGAATAAATTGAGAAATAGGGTTTATGCCGTTAGATGACCCAGAGGGTAGGTGGCGGGAGAAATGCCAGTAAACCGATACAAATACTAAGCCGCATATAAGCATGAGAACGTTTTTTAATTAATGTATTTTTCAGATCGATGCAAATAAACACGATTAGTTTTTTATACTAATGAGATAAACAAATTACTTCGGTAAAAGCTGCATTCTAACGATGATTCTCCTGCACTGCGAATAGTAGAGTTCAAACTAAAGTCAACTCCATTTTAAATTATCGAAAAAAGTTATTCACCAAAACATTCAATTGACAAAACAAAGTAAATGAAAAAACTTCTCATGTTAGACAAATTTACTAGAAGCCGACGTTGAATTTACTTTACCAGAATGATGTTTTCCTTAGTAGTTGAGCTATTAAGTAATAACTGTAATGAAAAGCAGCCGAGAACAGTACTAATAAGGTATCTGTAGATACCAACTACATTAAAACCTTACCTTTAGTTTAAACTAATGAAATAACTCGGTTTTTTACACAACTGTCTGAATACAACAATAAATGGAAAATTTTATCTATTTTTTCATAAATTAAGAAAAAATATTTGACAATAATTAAGAATTATAACAAATATTATTATTATGTTTATTATTATTTGACAATTATATATGAATTCTAAAATCTTTCCGTACAGCCGATTAAATTATTTTGCACTTTACTTTTTTACTTGATATTTTTTTAATTATTTCCTTATCAAAAATAAGTAAAAAAAAAAACATTCTAGAATGATATTTTTGATCTTCACAAAATTGTAAAACTTAACACCATTTAAACCGGTTTACTAACGACCCAGTTATAAAGGATCACTAAACGTAGTTTAAAAGACACCTCAAATTACAATTTAACTGTTCAAATAACAAATTTATTTTTTTTTTTAACTGAAAATTTTACCTCTATCCTGATAAAGAATATAAATTTAACCTAGAAGTTTATAACATTTAATGCGATAAAAAATTGATATTTTTAAATTGTGAAAATTAAGTAAATTTACAGAACTACTATTTTTATAAGCAGGTATACCACTTCTCTTGCCGTCTGAAATTCTTATCACCCTGATAGCGAATAATTTATCGGGATTTTTTGCTTAATTTAGTCGGATAGCTTACAGTAGTTAAAAGCAGAAAACTTTACTAAATTCAAATTTTTAACGATGAAGAATTCTTATGATTTTTCAAAATAATTACATTTTTGTTATTTTCAACAATATTTTAAGAACATTATATTTTGTAAGTAAAACATTTAAACGTACGTACATTTTTATAAAAATCAACCCCTCATCTTGATATATTAATTCAATATCTACCCTTTCGCGTTCACTAGTTTTTTCGAAATTTTTGTAGCGTATGAAAAATGCCATGCCTGACCGTGATTTGAACCCGGGACCTCCAGAGAAAAACTAATATAAGTAAAAAAAAAAAATTAGAAATAAAAAATTAATTAAACAAAATCTATAAATAAAAGTTAAACCAATACAAAAAAAAACTTGGCCGAGATGCTACCACTCCGCCACGGAGATCGGCAGAGTGGTAATTTAATTTAATTAATTAATTTTGTTAATTCAATAAATTCTTTTTACCTTCTATTCCAAATTTCATAATTTTATTTGTTATTGATATATAAAACGAAAAACAGGTTAACGCAGATAATACGTTTATTCTCAAGCACGCTCACACATTTGCGTAAGCACAACATATTTTAATCAGGATTTTAATATTTTAAATTCTAGGAACCTCAAAATATCGAAGGATTTTTCTTTTTTATTAATAGCAATATCCCCACTTCGTATAATTTTGGATGCTATGACCAAGTTTTAGAGGTCGCTACAAGTGGAATAGCCATTCTCAAGAATATTTTACTTCCTTGTACAAAGTAAATGAAGTATTGAGATCACGAAAAATTTCGGTTTTCAGATTTCAACGGAAATATCCATTTTGACCATCCCTGAATCCATTTTGACTTGTTTCGGCGTGACGTCTGTACGTACGTATGTATGTGTGTATATGTATGTACGTATGTATCTCGCATAACTCAAAAACGATTAGCCGTAGGATGTTGAAATTTTCGATTTAGGTTTGTTGTAACATCTAGTTGTGCATCTCCCCTTTTGATTGCAAATGACTGAACTAAAAGTGTCCAAAAAAAGCCCAAATCCAATACAAATTGGATTTTTTTATTTTTTCTTACGTGCAGTAATTTTTATTATTTCCAGAGTTATAGCCAAATAAAATTTTATTTAATGAAATATTTGGATATTTGAGAAGGCACATCGGTTCGAAGCAGACTTCATATTTTTTTTAACTTTTTTGTTTTTTCAATTTAAATATATTTGTTTATTAATAATTATTAACCTATCGTTGTAAAAAAGTCTTTACGATGAATAATAATTCAATAACAAAAAAAAAATATGGAAAAATATTACTTTTTAATGAAATATAATTTTATGTACTTTTCATTTTTTTTGTTTTTTAGATGTGTAAATGTAATTTAATAGGCGTACAAGGAAGTCATGTGTTGTCCACATCAGATTTTTTATTCTCAATAGAATAGAAAAAAACATGGAATGCTTTTATAACTCACACCAAACTCCTAGAAAGAGTGAGGAACGAAGGCGTTTCCACCACTTCATTACCGAGTCGTTGCATATTTATGTTCGCTGCATTCTCATATTAGCAAACAAATCCTTGCAGCCTTGATGATATTCAGGCCTACAAAAATTCCAGGAACTAGCTGTAAAATAAACATCATTACTTTCAAAGAAAACAGTATTAACCAGTTTTCTGTCTCAGGTACTTTATATACCATATAAACATAAGAAGGATAAAGTAATACATTTATTTATTCCTTTCTGTGGGAAACAACCGCCATAAGTATGCTTTTCCATACTTATGAGAAGTTGAGAAAGTGCGTGTATTTTTGTGTTATCCTAATAACGGCAGGAAACGAAAAAATTCACATCATGTTATGCCAAATCTTAAAAGCTTGTTTTTTATTAATAATATATAAATATTACTTTCTGTTCAG